>NW_027456126.1:0-25035 GCF_040206685.1 Ascaphus truei | reverse complement strand
CGTGTCTGTCTGTCTGTCTGTCTGTCCGTGTCTGTCTGTCCCTGTCCGTGTCTGTCTGTCTGTCTGTCCTGTCCGTGTCTGTCTGCTGTCTGTCCTGTCCGTGTCTGTCTGTCCCTGTCCGTGTCTGTCTGTCTGTCTGTCCCTGTCCGTGTCTGTCTGTCTGTCTGTCCTGTCCGTGTCTGTCTGTCCCTGTCCGTGTCTGTCTGTCTGTCTGTCCCTGTCCGTGTCTGTCTGTCCCTGTCGTGTCTGTCTGTCCTGTCCGTGTCTGTCTGTCCCTGTCCGTGTCTGTCTGTCTGTCTGTCCCTGTCCGTGTCTGTCTGTCTGTCTGTCCCTGTCCGTGTCTGTCTGTCCCTGTCCGTGTCTGTCTGTCTGTCTGTCCCTGTCCGTGTCTGTCTGTCCCTGTCCGTGTCTGTCTGTCTGTCTGTCCCTGTCCGTGTCTGTCCTGTCCCTGTCCGTGTCTGTCTGTCTGTCTGTCCCTGTCCGTGTCTGTCTGTCTGTCTGTCCCTGTCCGTGTCTGTCTGTCCCTGTCCGTGTCTGTCTGTCTGTCCCTGTCCGTGTCTGTCTGTCTCTGTCCCTGTCCGTGTCTGTCTGTCTGTCTGTCCCTGTCCGTGTCTGTCTGTCCCTGTCCGTGTCTGTCTGTCTGTCTGTCCCTGTCGTGTCTGTCTGTCCCTGTCCGTGTCTGTCTGTCTGTCTGTCCCTGTCCGTGTCTGTCTGTCTGTCTGTCCCTGTCCGTGTCTGTCTGTCCCTGTCCGTGTCTGTCTGTCTGTCTGTCCCTGTCCGTGTCTGTCTGTCTGTCTGTCCCTGTCCGTGTCTGTCTGTCTGTCTGTCCCTGTCCGTGTCTGTCTGTCCCTGTCCGTTCTGTCTGTCTGTCTGTCCCTGTCCGTGTCTGCTGTCTGTCTGTCCCTGTCCGTGTCTGTCTGTCTGTCTGTCCCTGTCCGTGTCTGTCTGTCCCTGTCCGTGTCTGTCTGTCTGTCTGTCCTGTCCCTGTCTGTCCCTGTCCGTGTCTGTCTGTCTGTCTGTCGTCTGTCTGTCTGTCCCTGTCCGTGTCTGTCTGTCTGTCTGTCTGTCCCTGTCCGGTCTGTCTGTCCTGTCGTGTCTGTCTGTCTGTCTGTCCCTGTCCGTGTCTGTCTGTCTGTCTGTCCTGTCTGTCCGTGTCTGTCCTGTCCTGTCCGTGTCTGTCCTGTCTGTCTGTCCCTGTCCGTGTCTGTCTGTCTGTCTGTCTGTCCCTGTCCTGTCTGTCTGTCCCTGTCCGTGTCTGTCTGTCTGTCTGTCCCTGTCCGTGTCTGTCTGTCCCTGTCCGTGTCTGTCTGTCTGTCTGTCCCTGTCCGTGTCTGTCTGTCTGTCCTGTCCTGTCGTGTCTGTCTGTCCCTGTCCGTGTCTGTCTGTCTGTCTGTCCCTGTCTGTCTGTCTGTCCTGTCTGTCTGTCTGTCTGTCCCTGTCCGTGTCTGTCTGTCTGTCTGTCCCTGTCCGTGTCTGTCTGTCTGTCTGTCCCTGTCCGTGTCTGTCTGTCCCTGTCCGTGTCTGTCTGGTCTGTCTGTCCTGTCGTCTGTCTGTCTGTCCCTGTCCGTGTCTGTCTGTCCCTGTCCGTGTCTGTCTGTCCCTGTCCGTGTCTGTCTGTCCCTGTCCGTGTCCTGTCTGTCCCTGTCTGTCTGTCTGTCTGTCCCTGTCTGTCTGTCCTGTCCGTGTCTGTCTGTCCCTGTCCGTGTCTGTCTGTCCTGTCCTGTCTGTCTGTCCCTGTCCGTGTCTGTCTGTCCCTGTCCGTGTCTGTCCCTGTCCTGTCTGTCTGTCCCTGTCCGTGTCTGTCTGTCCCTGTCCGTGTCTGTCTGTCCTGTCCGTGTCTGTCTGTCCCTGTCCGTGTCTGTCTGTCCCTGTCCGTGTCTGTCTGTCCCTGTCCGTGTCTGTCTGTCCCTGTCCGTGTCTGTCTGTCCCTGTCCGTGTCTGTCTGTCCTGTCCGTGTCTGTCTGTCCTGTCCTGTCCGTGTCTGTCTGTCCCTGTCCGTGTCTGTCTGTCCCTGTCCGTGTCTGTCTGTCCCTGTCCGTGTCTGTCTGTCCCTGTCCGTGTCTGTCTGTCCTGTCCGTGTCTGTCGTGTCTGTCTGTCCCTGTCCGTGTCTGTCTGTCTGTCTGTGTCTGTCCTGTCTGTCTGTGTCTGTCCCTGTCTGTCGTGTCTGTCCCTGTCTGTCCCTGTCCGTGTCTGTCTGTCTGTCGTGTCTGTCCCTGTCTGTCTGTGTCTGTCCCTGTCTGTCTGTGTCTGTCCGTGTCTGTCTGTCCCTGTCCGTGTCTGTCTGTCTGTCCTGTGTCTGTCCCTGTCCGTGTCTGTCTGTCCCTGTCCGTGTCTGTCTGTCCCTGTCCGTGTCTGTCTGTCCCTGTCCGTGTCTGTCTGTCCCTGTCCGTGTCTGTCTGTCCCTGTCCGTGTCTGTCTGTCCTGTCTGTCTCCTGTCCGTGTCTGTCTGTCCCTGTCCTGTCTGTCTGTCCCTGTCCGTGTCTGTCTGTCCTGTCCTGTCCTGTCTGTCTGTCCTGTCCGTGTCTGTCTGTCCCTGTCCGTGTCTGTCTGTCTGTCTGTCTGTCCTGTCTGTCTGTCCCTGTCCGTGTCTGTCTGTCTGGTCTGTCCCTGTCCCGTGTCTGTCTGTCCCTGTCCGTGTCTGTCTGTCTGTCTGTCTGTCCCTGTCCGTGTCTGTCTGTCCCTGTCCGTGTCTGTCTGTCTGTCTGTGTCTGTCCGTCTGTCCCTGTCCGTGTCTGTCTGTCTGTCTGTCCCTGTCTGTCTGTTCTGTCCCTGTCCGTGTCTGTCTGTCCCTGTCCGTGTCTGTCCTGTCCTGTCTGTCCCTGTCCGTGTCTGTCTGTCTGTCTGTCCCTGTCCGTGTCTGTCTGTCCCTGTCCGTTCCTGTCTGTCTCCCTGTCCGTGTCTGTCTGTCCTGTCCGTGTCTGTCTGTCTGTCTGTCCCTGTCCGTGTCTGTCTGTCCCTGTCCGTGTCTGTCTGTCCCTGTCTGTCCCTGTCCGTCTGTCTGTCTGTCTGTCTGTCCCTGTCCGTGTCTGTCTGTCCCTGTCCGTGTCTGTCTGTCTGTCTGTCCCTGTCCGTGTCTGTCTGTCCCTGTCCGTGTCTGTCTGTCTGTCTGTCCCTGTCCGTGTCTGTCTGTCCCTGTCCGTGTCTGTCCTGTCTGTCTGTCCCTGTCCGTGTCTGTCTGTCTGTCCCTGTCCGTGTCTGTCTGTCTGTCTGTCCCTGTCCGTGTCTGTCTGTCCCTGTCCGTGTCTGTCTGTCTGTCTGTGTCTGTCCCTGTCTGTCCCTGTCCGTGTCTGTCTGTCTGTCTGTGTCTGTCCCTGTCTGTCTGTGTCTGTCCCTGTCCTGTCTGTCTGTCTGTCCCTGTCCGTGTCTGTCTGTCCCTGTCCGTGTCTGTCTGTCTGTCTGTCCCTGTCCGTGTCTGTCTGTCCCTGTCCGTGTCTGTCTGTCTGTCTGTCTGTCCCTGTCCGTGTCTGTCTGTCCCTGTCCGTGTCTGTCTGTCTGTCTGTCCCTGTCCGTGTCTGTCTGTCCCTGTCCGTGTCTGTCTGTCTGTCTGTCCCTGTCCGTGTCTGTCTGTCCTGTCCTGTCTGTCTGTGTCTGTCCTGTCTGTCCCTGTCCGTGTCTGTCTGTCCCTGTCCGTGTCTGTCTGTCCCTGTCCTGTCCTGTCTGTCTGTCTGTCTGTCCCTGTCCGTGTCTGTCTGTCCCTGTCCGTGTCTGTCCTGTCTGTCCTGTCCGTGTCTGTCCTGTCCGTGTCTGTCTGTCCCTGTCCGTGTCTGTCTGTCTGTCTGTCCCTGTCCGTGTCTGTCTGTCCCTGTCCGTGTCTGTCTGTCCCTGTCCGTGTCTGTCTGTCCCTGTCCGTGTCTGTCTGTCTGTCTGTCCCTGTCCGTGTCTGTCCTGTCTGTCCCTGTCCGTGTCTGTCTGTCCCTGTCCGTGTCTGTCTGTCTGTCTGTCCCTGTCCGTGTCTGTCTGTCTGTCCGTGTCTGTCTGTCCTGTCCGTGTCTGTCTGTCCCTGTCCGTGTCTGTCTGTCTGTCTGTCCCTGTCCGTGTCTGTCTGTCCCTGTCCGTGTCTGTCTGTCTGTCTGTCCCTGTCCGTGTCTGTCTGTCCCTGTCCGTGTCTGTCTGTCTGTCTGTCCCTGTCCGTGTCTGTCTGTCCCTGTCCGTGTCTGTCTGTCTGTCTGTCCCTGTCCGTGTCTGTCTGTCTGTCTGTCCCTGTCCGTGTCTGTCTGTCTGTCTGTCCCTGTCCGTGTCTGTCTGTCCCTGTCCGTGTCTGTCTGTCTGTCGTGTCTGTCCTGTCTGTCCCTGTCCGTGTCTGTCTGTCTGTCCGTGTCTGTCCCTGTCCTGTCTGTCTGTCCTGTCCTGTCGTGTCTGTCCTGTCCTGTCTGTCTGTCCCTGTCCGTGTCTGTCTGTCTGTCTGTCCCTGTCCGTGTCTGTCTGTCTGTCTGTCCCTGTCCGTGTCTGTCTGTCCCTGTCCGTGTCTGTCTGTCTGTCTGTCCCTGTCCGTGTCTGTCTGTCCCTGTCCGTGTCTGTCTGTCTGTCTGTCCCTGTCCGTGTCTGTCTGTCCCTGTCCGTGTCTGTCTGTCTGTCTGTCTGTCCCTGTCCGTGTCTGTCTGTCTGTCTGTCCCTGTCCGTGTCTGTCTGTCCCTGTCCGTGTCTGTCTGTCTGTCTGTCCCTGTCCGTGTCTGTCTCTGTCTGTCCCTGTCCGTGTCTGTCTGTCTGTCTGTCCCTGTCCGTGTCTGTCTGTCTGTCTGTCCCTGTCCGTGTCTGTCTGTCCCTGTCCGTGTCTGTCTGTCTGTCTGTGTCTGTCCCTGTCTGTCCCTGTCCGTGTCTGTCTGTCTGTGTCTGTCCCTGTCTGTCTGTGTCTGTCCCTGTCTGTCTGTGTCTGTCCCTGTCCGTGTCTGTCTGTCCCTGTCCGTGTCTGTCTGTCTGTCTGTCCCTGTCCGTGTCTGTCTGTCCCTGTCCGGTCTGTCTGTCTGTCTGTCCCTGTCCGTGTCTGTCTGTCCCTGTCCGTGTCTGTCTGTCTGTCTGTCCCTGTCCGTGTCTGTCTGTCCCTGTCCGTGTCTGTCTGTCCCTGTCTGTCCCTGTCCGTGTCTGTCTGTCTGTCTGTGTCTGTCCCTGTCTGTCTGTGTCTGTCCCTGTCGGTCTGTGTCTGTCCCTGTCCGTGTCTGTCTGTCCCTGTCCGTGTCTGTCTGTCTGTCTGTCCCTGTCCGTGTCTGTCTGTCCCTGTCCGTGTCTGTCTGTCTGTCCCTGTCCGTGTCTGTCTGTCCCTGTCCGTGTCTGTCTGTCTGTCTGTCCCTGTCCGTGTCTGTCTGTCCCTGTCCGTGTCTGTCTGTCCCTGTCTGTCCCTGTCCGTGTCTGTCTGTCTGTCTGTCCCTGTCCGTGTCTGTCTGTCTGTCTGTCCCTGTCCGTGTCTGTCTGTCCCTGTCCGTGTCTGTCTGTCCCTGTCCGTGTCTGTCTGTCTGTCTGTCCCTGTCTGTCTGTCCTGTCCGTGTCTGTCTGTCCCTGTCCGTGTCTGTCTGTCTGTCTGTCCCTGTCTGTCTGTCCTGTCCGTGTCTGTCTGTCTGTCCGTGTCTGTCTGTCTGTCCCTGTCCGTGTCTGTCTGTCCCTGTCCGTGTCTGTCTGTCCTGTCGTGTCTGTCTGTCCCTGTCCGTGTCTGTCTGTCCCTGTCCGTGTCTGTCTGTCCCTGTCCGTGTCTGTCTGTCCTGTCCGTGTCTGTCTGTCCCTGTCCGTGTCTGTCTGTCCCTGTCCGTGTCTGTCTGTCCCTGTCCGTGTCTGTCTGTCCTGTCCGTGTCTGTCTGTCCTGTCTGTCTGTCTGTCCCTGTCCGTGTCTGTCTGTCCCTGTCCGTGTCTGTCTGTCCCTGTCCGTGTCTGTCTGTCCCTGTCCGTGTCTGTCTGTCCCTGTCCGTGTCTGTCTGTCCCTGTCCGTGTCTGTCTGTCCCTGTCCGTGTCTGTCTGTCCCTGTCCGTGTCTGTCTGTCCCTGTCCGTGTCTGTCTGTCCCTGTCCGTGTCTGTCTGTCCCTGTCGTGTCTGTCTGTCCCTGTCCGTGTCTGTCTGTCCCTGTCCGTGTCTGTCTGTCCCTGTCTGTCCCTGTCCGTGTCTGTCTGTCCCTGTCCGTGTCTGTCTCGTCCCTGTCCGTGTCTGTCTGTCCCTGTCCGTGTCTGTCCTGTCCTGTGTCTGTCCCTGTCCTGTCTGTGTCTGTCCCTGTCTGTCTGTGTCCTGTCCTGTCTGTCCCTGTCCGTGTCTGTCTGTCTGTCTGTCCTGTCCCTGTCTGTCTGTGTCTGTCCCTGTCTGTCTGTGTCTGTCCCTGTCCGTCTGTCCTGTCCCTGTCCGTGTCTGTCTGTCTGTCTGTCCCTGTCCGTGTCTGTCTGTCCCTGTCCGTGTCTGTCTGTCCCTGTCCGTGTCTGTCTGTCCCTGTCCGTGTCTGTCTGTCCCTGTCCGTGTCTGTCTGTCCCTGTCCGTGTCTGTCTGTCCCTGTCTGTCCCTGTCCGTGTCTGTCTGTCTGTCCCTGTCCGTGTCTGTCTGTCCTGTCCGTGTCTGTCTGTCCTGTCCCTGTCCGTGTCTGTCTGTCCTGTCCGTGTCTGTCTGTCCCTGTCCGTGTCTGTCTGTCTGTCTGTCCCTGTCCGTGTCTGTCTGTCCCTGTCCGTGTCTGTCTGTCTGTCTGTCCCTGTCCGTGTCTGTCTGTCTGTCCCTGTCCGTGTCTGTCTGTCTGTCTGTCCCTGTCCGTGTCTGTCTGTCCCTGTCCGTGTCTGTCTGTCTGTCTGTGTCTGTCCCTGTCTGTCCCTGTCCGTGTCTGTCTGTCTGTCTGTGTCTGTCCCTGTCTGTCTGTGTCTGTCCCTGTCCGTGTCTGTCTGTCCCTGTCCGTGTCTGTCTGTCTGTCTGTCCCTGTCCGTGTCTGTCTGTCTGTCTGTCCCTGTCCGTGTCTGTCTGTCCCTGTCCGTGTCTGTCTGTCTGTCTGTCCCTGTCCGTGTCTGTCTGTCCCTGTCCGTGTCTGTCTGTCTGTCTGTCCCTGTCCGTGTCTGTCTGTCCCTGTCCGTGTCTGTCTGTCTGTCCTGTCCCTGTCCGTGTCTGTCTGTCTGTCTGTCCCTGTCCGTGTCTGTCTGTCCCTGTCCGTGTCTGTCTGTCTGTCTGTCCCTGTCCGTGTCTGTCTGTCCCTGTCCGTGTCTGTCTGTCTGTCTGTCCCTGTCCGTGTCTGTCTGTCCCTGTCCGTGTCTGTCTGTCTGTCTGTCCCTGTCCGTGTCTGTCTGTCTGTCTGTCCCTGTCCGGTCTGTCTGTCTGTCTGTCCCTGTCCGTGTCTGTCTGTCCCTGTCCGTGTCTGTCTGTCTGTCTGTCTGTCCCTGTCTGTCCCCTGTCCGTGTCTGTCTGTCTGTCTGTCTGTGTCTGTCCTGTCTGTCTGTGTCTGTCCCTGTCTGTCTGTGTCTGTCTGTCCCTGTCCGTGTCTGTCTGTCCCTGTCCGTGTCTGTCTGTCTGTCTGTCCCTGTCCGTGTCTGTCTGTCCCTGTCCGTGTCTGTCTGTCTGTCTGTCTGTCCCTGTCCGTGTCTGTCTGTCCCTGTCCGTGTCTGTCTGTCTGTCTGTCTGTCCCTGTCCGTGTCTGTCTGTCCCTGTCCGTGTCTGTCTGTCTGTCTGTCCCTGTCCGTGTCTCTGTCTGTCCCTGTCCGTGTCTGTCTGTGTCTGTCCCTGTCGTGTCCTGTCCGGTCTGTCTGTCCCTGTCCGTGTCTGTCTGTCCCTGTCTGTCCCTGTCCGTGTCTGTCTGTCTGTCTGTCCCTGTCCGTGTCTGTCTGTCCCTGTCCGTGTCTGTCTGTCCCTGTCCGTGTCTGTCTGTCCCTGTCCGTGTCTGTCTGTCCCTGTCCGTGTCTGTCTGTCCCTGTCCGTGTCTGTCTGTCCCTGTCCGTGTCTGTCTGTCCCTGTCCGTGTCTGTCTGTCCCTGTCCGTGTCTGTCTGTCCCTGTCTGTCCCTGTCCGTCTGTCTGTCTGTCCCTGTCCGTGTCTGTCTGTCCCTGTCCGTGTCTGTCTGTCCCTGTCCCTGTCCGTGTCTGTCTGTCCCTGTCCGTGTCTGTCTGTCCCTGTCCGTGTCTGTCTGTCTGTCTGTCCCTGTCCGTGTCTGTCTGTCCCTGTCCGTGTCTGTCTGTCTGTCTGTCCCTGTCCGTGTCTGGTCTGTCCCTGTCCGTGTCTGTCTGTCTGTCTGTCCTGTCCGTGTCTGTCTGTCCCTGTCCGTGTCTGTCTGTCTGTCTGTCCCTGTCCGTGTCTGTCTGTCCCTGTCCGTGTCTGTCTGTCTGTCTGTCTGTCTGTCCCTGTCCGTGTCTGTCTGTCTGTCTGTCCCTGTCCGTGTCTGTCTGTCTGTCTGTCCCTGTCCGTGTCTGTCTGTCCCTGTCCGTGTCTGTCTGTCTGTCTGTGTCTGTCCCGTGTCTGTCCCTGTCCGTGTCTGTCTGTGTCTGTCCCTGTCTGTCTGTGTCTGTCCTGTCTGTCTGTCTGTCCCTGTCCGTGTCTGTCTGTCCCTGTCCGTGTCTGTCTGTCTGTCTGTCCCTGTCCGTGTCTGTCTGTCTGTCTGTCCTGTCCGTGTCTGTCTGTCCCTGTCCGTGTCTGTCTGTCTGTCTGTCCCTGTCCGTGTCTGTCTGTCCCTGTCCGTGTCTGTCTGTCTGTCTGTCCCTGTCCGTGTCTGTCTGTCCCTGTCCGTGTCTGTCTGTCTGTCTGTCCCTGTCCGTGTCTGTCTGTCTGTCTGTCCCTGTCCGTGTCTGTCTGTCCCTGTCCGTGTCTGTCTGTCTGTCTGTCCCTGTCCGTGTCTGTCTGTCTGTCTGTCCCTGTCCGTGTCTGTCTGTCTGTCTGTCCCTGTCCGTGTCTGTCTGTCTGTCTGTCCCTGTCCGTGTCTGTCTGTCCCTGTCCGTGTCTGTCTGTCTGTCTGTGTCTGTCCCTGTCTGTCCCTGTCCGTGTCTGTCTGTCTGTGTCTGTCCCTGTCTGTCTGTGTCTGTCCCTGTCTGTCTGTGTCTGTCCCTGTCCGTGTCTGTCTGTCCCTGTCCGTGTCTGTCTGTCTGTCTGTCCCTGTCCGTGTCTGTCTGTCCCTGTCCGTGTCTGTCTGTCTGTCCCTGTCCGTGTCTGTCTGTCCCTGTCCGTGTCTGTCTGTCTGTCTGTCCCTGTCCGTGTCTGTCTGTCCCTGTCCGTGTCTGTCTGTCCTGTCTGTCCCTGTCCGTGTCTGTCTGTCTGTCTGTGTCTGTCCCTGTCTGTCTGTGTCTGTCCCTGTCTGTCTGTGTCTGTCCCTGTCCGTGTCTGTCTGTCCCTGTCCGTGTCTGTCTGTCTGTCTGTCCCTGTCCGTGTCTGTCTGTCCCTGTCCGTGTCTGTCTGTCTGTCCCTGTCCGTGTCTGTCTGTCCCTGTCCGTGTCTGTCTGTCTGTCTGTCCCTGTCCGTGTCTGTCTGTCCCTGTCCGTGTCTGTCTGTCCCTGTCTGTCCCTGTCCGTGTCTGTCTGTCCCTGTCCGTGTCTGTCTGTCCCTGTCTGTCCCTGTCCGTGTCTGTCTGTCTGTCTGTCCCTGTCCGTGTCTGTCTGTCTGTCTGTCCCTGTCCGTGTCTGTCTGTCCCTGTCCGTGTCTGTCTGTCTGTCTGTCCCTGTCCGTGTCTGTCTGTCCCTGTCCGTGTCTGTCTGTCCCTGTCTGTCCCTGTCCGTGTCTGTCTGTCTGTCTGTCCCTGTCCGTGTCTGTCTGTCTGTCTGTCCCTGTCCGTGTCTGTCTGTCCTGTCTGTCCCTGTCCGTGTCTGTCTGTCTGTCTGTCCCTGTCCGTGTCTGTCTGTCCCTGTCCGTGTCTGTCTGTCCTGTCTGTCCCTGTCCGTGTCTGTCTGTCTGTCTGTCCCTGTCCGTGTCTGTCTGTCTGTCTGTCCCTGTCCGTGTCTGTCTGTCCCTGTCCGTGTCTGTCTGTCTGTCTGTCCCTGTCCGTGTCTGTCTGTCCCTGTCCGTGTCTGTCTGTCTGTCTGTCCCTGTCCGTGTCTGTCTGTCTGTCTGTCCCTGTCCGTGTCTGTCTGTCTGTCTGTCCCTGTCCGTGTCTGTCTGTCTGTCCCTGTCCGTGTCTGTCTGTCTGTCTGTCCCTGTCCGTGTCTGTCTGTCCCTGTCCGTGTCTGTCTGTCTGTCTGTCCCTGTCCGTGTCTGTCTGTCCCTGTCCGTGTCTGTCTGTCTGTCTGTCCCTGTCCGTGTCTGTCTGTCTGTCTGTCCCTGTCCGTGTCTGTCTGTCCCTGTCCGTGTCTGTCTGTCTGTCTGTCCCTGTCCGTGTCTGTCTGTCCCTGTCCGTGTCTGTCTGTCTGTCTGTCCCTGTCCGTGTCTGTCTGTCCCTGTCCGTGTCTGTCTGTCTGTCTGTCCCTGTCCGTGTCTGTCTGTCCCTGTCCGTGTCTGTCTGTCTGTCTGTCCCTGTCCGTGTCTGTCTGTCTGTCTGTCCCTGTCCGTGTCTGTCTGTCCCTGTCCGTGTCTGTCTGTCTGTCTGTCCCTGTCCGTGTCTGTCTGTCCCTGTCCGTGTCTGTCTCTGTCCGTGTCTGTCTGTCCCTGTCCGTGTCTGTCTGTCTGTCTGTCCCTGTCCGTGTCTGTCTGTCCCTGTCCGTGTCTGTCTGTCTGTCTGTCCCTGTCCGTGTCTGTCTGTCTGTCTGTCCCTGTCCGTGTCTGTCTGTCCCTGTCCGTGTCTGTCTGTCTGTCTGTCCCTGTCCGTGTCTGTCTGTCTGTCTGTCCCTGTCCGTGTCTGTCTGTCTGTCTGTCCCTGTCCGTGTCTGTCTGTCCCTGTCCGTGTCTGTCTGTCTGTCTGTCCCTGTCCGTGTCTGTCTGTCTGTCTGTCCCTGTCCGTGTCTGTCTGTCCCTGTCCGTGTCTGTCTGTCTGTCTGTCCCTGTCCGTGTCTGTCTGTCTGTCTGTCCCTGTCCGTGTCTGTCTGTCTGTCTGTCCCTGTCCGTGTCTGTCTGTCCCTGTCCGTGTCTGTCTGTCTGTCTGTGTCTGTCCCTGTCTGTCCCTGTCCGTGTCTGTCTGTCTGTGTCTGTCCCTGTCTGTCCCTGTCCGTGTCTGTCTGTCTGTCTGTCCCTGTCCGTGTCTGTCTGTCCCTGTCCGTGTCTGTCTGTCTGTCTGTGTCTGTCCGCTGTCTGTCCCTGTCCGTGTCTGTCTGTCTGTCTGTGTCTGTCCCTGTCTGTCCCTGTCCGTGTCTGTCTGTCTGTCTGTGTCTGTCCCTGTCCGTGTCTGTCTGTCTGTGTCTGTCCCTGTCCGTGTCTGTCTGTCTGTCTGTGTCTGTCCCTGTCCGTGTCTGTCTGTCCCTGTCCGTGTCTGTCTGTCCCTGTCCCTGTCCGTGTCTGTCTGTCTGTCTGTCCCTGTCCGTGTCTGTCTGTCCCTGTCCGTGTCTGTCTGTCTGTCTGTCCCTGTCCGTGTCTGTCTGTCCCTGTCCGTGTCTGTCTGTCCCTGTCTGTCCCTGTCCGTGTCTGTCTGTCTGTCTGTGTCTGTCCCTGTCTGTCTGTGTCTGTCCCTGTCTGTCTGTGTCTGTCCCTGTCCGTGTCTGTCTGTCCCTGTCCGTGTCTGTCTGTCCCTGTCCGTGTCTGTCTGTCCCTGTCCGTGTCTGTCTGTCTGTCCCTGTCCGTGTCTGTCTGTCCCTGTCCGTGTCTGTCTGTCTGTCTGTCCCTGTCCGTGTCTGTCTGTCCCTGTCCGTGTCTGTCTGTCCCTGTCTGTCCCTGTCCGTGTCTGTCTGTCTGTCTGTCCCTGTCCGTGTCTGTCTGTCCCTGTCCGTGTCTGTCTGTCTGTCTGTCCCTGTCCGTGTCTGTCTGTCCCTGTCCGTGTCTGTCTGTCCCTGTCTGTCCCTGTCCGTGTCTGTCTGTCTGTCTGTCCCTGTCCGTGTCTGTCTGTCTGTCCCTGTCCGTGTCTGTCTGTCTGTCTGTCCCTGTCCGTGTCTGTCTGTCTGTCTGTCCCTGTCCGTGTCTGTCTGTCTGTCTGTCCCTGTCCGTGTCTGTCTGTCCCTGTCCGTGTCTGTCTGTCTGTCTGTCCCTGTCCGTGTCTGTCTGTCCCTGTCCGTGTCTGTCTGTCTGTCTGTCCCTGTCCGTGTCTGTCTGTCTGTCTGTCCCTGTCCGTGTCTGTCTGTCCCTGTCCGTGTCTGTCTGTCTGTCTGTCCCTGTCCGTGTCTGTCTGTCCCTGTCCGTGTCTGTCTGTCTGTCTGTCCCTGTCCGTGTCTGTCTGTCTGTCTGTCCCTGTCCGTGTCTGTCTGTCTGTCTGTCCCTGTCCGTGTCTGTCTGTCCCTGTCCGTGTCTGTCTGTCTGTCTGTCCCTGTCCGTGTCTGTCTGTCCCTGTCCGTGTCTGTCTGTCTGTCTGTCCCTGTCCGTGTCTGTCTGTCCCTGTCCGTGTCTGTCTGTCTGTCTGTCCCTGTCCGTGTCTGTCTGTCCCTGTCCGTGTCTGTCTGTCTGTCTGTCCCTGTCCGTGTCTGTCTGTCTGTCTGTCCCTGTCCGTGTCTGTCTGTCTGTCTGTCCCTGTCCGTGTCTGTCTGTCTGTCTGTCCCTGTCCGTGTCTGTCTGTCTGTCTGTCCCTGTCCGTGTCTGTCTGTCTGTCCCTGTCCGTGTCTGTCTGTCTGTCTGTCCCTGTCCGTGTCTGTCTGTCCCTGTCCGTGTCTGTCTGTCTGTCTGTCCCTGTCCGTGTCTGTCTGTCTGTCTGTCCCTGTCCGTGTCTGTCTGTCCCTGTCCGTGTCTGTCTGTCTGTCTGTCCCTGTCCGTGTCTGTCTGTCCCTGTCCGTGTCTGTCTGTCTGTCTGTCCCTGTCCGTGTCTGTCTGTCTGTCTGTCCCTGTCCGTGTCTGTCTGTCTGTCTGTCCCTGTCCGTGTCTGTCTGTCCCTGTCCGTGTCTGTCTGTCTGTCTGTCCCTGTCCGTGTCTGTCTGTCCCTGTCCGTGTCTGTCTGTCTGTCCCTGTCCGTGTCTGTCTGTCTGTCTGTCCCTGTCCGTGTCTGTCTGTCCCTGTCCGTGTCTGTCTGTCTGTCTGTCCCTGTCCGTGTCTGTCTGTCTGTCTGTCCCTGTCCGTGTCTGTCTGTCTGTCCCTGTCCGTGTCTGTCTGTCTGTCTGTCCCTGTCCGTGTCTGTCTGTCCCTGTCCGTGTCTGTCTGTCTGTCTGTCCCTGTCCGTGTCTGTCTGTCTGTCTGTCCCTGTCCGTGTCTGTCTGTCTGTCTGTCCCTGTCCGTGTCTGTCTGTCTGTCTGTCCGTGTCTGTCTGTCTGTCTGTCCCTGTCCGTGTCTGTCTGTCTGTCTGTCCCTGTCCGTGTCTGTCTGTCCCTGTCCGTGTCTGTCTGTCTGTCTGTCCCTGTCCGTGTCTGTCTGTCCCTGTCCGTGTCTGTCTGTCTGTCTGTCCCTGTCCGTGTCTGTCTGTCCCTGTCCGTGTCTGTCTGTCTGTCTGTGTCTGTCCCTGTCCGTGTCTGTCTGTCCCTGTCCGTGTCTGTCTGTCCCTGTCCGTGTCTGTCTGTCTGTCTGTCCCTGTCCGTGTCTGTCTGTCTGTCTGTCCCTGTCCGTGTCTGTCTGTCCCTGTCCGTGTCTGTCTGTCTGTCTGTCCCTGTCCGTGTCTGTCTGTCCCTGTCCGTGTCTGTCTGTCTGTCTGTCCCTGTCCGTGTCTGTCTGTCCCTGTCCGTGTCTGTCTGTCTGTCTGTCCCTGTCCGTGTCTGTCTGTCCCTGTCCGTGTCTGTCTGTCTGTCTGTCCCTGTCCGTGTCTGTCTGTCCCTGTCCGTGTCTGTCTGTCTGTCTGTCCCTGTCCGTGTCTGTCTGTCTGTCTGTCCCTGTCCGTGTCTGTCTGTCCCTGTCCGTGTCTGTCTGTCTGTCTGTCCCTGTCCGTGTCTGTCTGTCTGTCTGTCCCTGTCCGTGTCTGTCTGTCCCTGTCCGTGTCTGTCTGTCTGTCTGTCCCTGTCCGTCTGTCCCTGTCCGTGTCTGTCTGTCTGTCTGTCCCTGTCCGTGTCTGTCTGTCTGTCTGTCCCTGTCCGTGTCTGTCTGTCCCTGTCCGTGTCTGTCTGTCTGTCTGTCCCTGTCCGTGTCTGTCTGTCCCTGTCCGTGTCTGTCTGTCCCTGTCCGTGTCTGTCTGTCCCTGTCCGTGTCTGTCTGTCCGTGTCTGTCTGTCTGTCTGTGTCTGTCTGTCCGTGTCTGTCTGTCTGTCTGTGTCTGTCTGTCCGTGTCTGTCTGTCTGTCTGTGTCTGTCTGTCCGTGTCTGTCTGTCTGTCTGTGTCTGTCTGTCCGTGTCTGTCTGTCTGTCTGTGTCTGTCTGTCCGTGTCTGTCTGTCTGTCTGTGTCTGTCTGTCCCTGTCCGTGTCTGTCTGTCTGTCTGTCCCTGTCCGTGTCTGTCTGTCTGTCTGTCCCTGTCCGTGTCTGTCTGTCCCTGTCCGTGTCTGTCTGTCCCTGTCCGTGTCTGTCTGTCCCTGTCCGTGTCTGTCTGTCCCTGTCCGTGTCTGTCTGTCTGTCCGTGTCTGTCTGTCTGTCTGTGTCTGTCTGTCCGTGTCTGTCTGTCTGTCTGTGTCTGTCTGTCCGTGTCTGTCTGTCTGTCTGTGTCTGTCTGTCCGTGTCTGTCTGTCTGTCTGTGTCTGTCTGTCCGTGTCTGTCTGTCTGTGTCTGTCTGTCCGTGTCTGTCCGTGTCTGTCCGTGTCTGTCCGTGTCTGTCCGTCTGTCTGTCCCTGTCCGTGTCTGTCCGTGTCTGTCCGTCTGTCTGTCCCTGTCCGTGTCTGTCCGTGTCTGTCCGTCTGTCTGTCCCTGTCCGTGTCTGTCCGTCTGTCTGTCCCTGTCCGTGTCTGTCCGTGTCTGTCCGTCTGTCTGTCCCTGTCCGTGTCTGTCCGTCTGTCTGTCCCTGTCCGTGTCTGTCCGTGTCTGTCCGTCTGTCTGTCCCTGTCCGTGTCTGTCCGTGTCTGTCCGTCTGTCTGTCCCTGTCTGTCCCTGTCCGTGTCTGTCCGTGTCTGTCTGTCCCTGTCCGTCCCTGTCCGTCCCTGTCCGTCCCTGTCCGTCCCTGTCCGTCCCTGTCCGTCCCTGTCCGTCCCTGTCCGTCCCTGTCCGTCCCTGTCCGTCCCTGTCCGTGTCTGTCTGTCCCTGTCCGTGTCTGTCTGTCCCTGTCCCTGTCCGTGTCTGTCTGTCCCTGTCCGTGTCTGTCTGTCCCTGTCCGTGTCTGTCTGTCCCTGTCCGTGTCTGTCTGTCCCTGTCCGTGTCTGTCTGTCCCTGTCCGTGTCTGTCTGTCTGTCCCTGTCCGTGTCTGTCTGTCCCTGTCCGTGTCTGTCTGTCCCTGTCCGTGTCTGTCTGTCTGTCCCTGTCCCTGTCTGTCCCTGTCTGTCTGTCCCTGTCCCTGTCTGTCTGTCCCTGTCTGTCTGTCCCTGTCTGTCCCTGTCCCTGTCCGTGTCTGTCTGTCTGTCCCTGTCCGTGTCTGTCTGTCCCTGTCTGTGTCTGTCTGTCCCTGTCCCTGTCTGTCCCTGTCCCTGTCCCTGTCTGTCTGTCTGTCCCTGTCTGTCTGTCTGTCCCTGTCTGTCTGTCCCTGTCTGTCTGTCTGTCCCTGTCCCTGTCTGTCTGTCCCTGTCTGTCTGTCCCTGTCTGTCCGTGTCTGTCCCTGTCCGTGTCTGTCCCTGTCCCTGTCTGTCCCTGTCCCTGTCTGTCCCTGTCCCTGTCTGTGTCTGTCTGTCCCTGTCCGTGTCTGTCTGTCCCTGTCCGTGTCTGTCTGTCCCTGTCCGTGTCTGTCTGTCCCTGTCCGTGTCTGTCTGTCCCTGTCCGTGTCTGTCTGTCCCTGTCCGTGTCTGTCTGTCCCTGTCCGTGTCTGTCTGTCCCTGTCCGTGTCTGTCTGTCCCTGTCTGTCCCTGTCCGTGTCTGTCTGTCCCTGTCTGTCCCTGTCCGTGTCTGTCTGTCCCTGTCTGTCCCTGTCCGTGTCTGTCTGTCCCTGTCCGTGTCTGTCTGTCCCTGTCCGTGTCTGTCTGTCTGTCCCTGTCCGTGTCTGTCTGTCTGTCCCTGTCCGTGTCTGTCCCTGTCTGTCCCTGTCTGTCCCTGTCCCTGTCTGTGTCTGTCTGTCCCTGTCCCTGTCTGTCCCTGTCTGTCCCTGTCTGTCCCTGTCCCTGTCTGTCCCTGTCTGTCCCTGTCTGTGTCTGTCTGTGTCTGTCTGTCCCTGTCCCTGTCCCTGTCTGTCCCTGTCTGTCCCTGTCCCTGTCTGTCCCTGTCTGTCCCTGTCTGTCCCTGTCCGTGTCTGTCTGTCTGTCCCTGTCCGTGTCTGTCTGTCTGTCCCTGTCCGTCCCTGTCCCTGTCTGTCCCTGTCCGTGTCTGTGTCTGTCCCTGTCCGTGTCTGTCCCTGTCCCTGTCCCTGTCCGTGTCTGTCTGTCTGTCCCTGTCTGTCTGTCTGTCCCTGTCTGTCTGTCTGTCCCTGTCTGTCTGTCTGTCCCTGTCTGTCTGTCTGTCTGTCTGTCTGTCCCTGTCTGTCTGTCTGTCCCTGTCTGTCTGTCTGTCCCTGTCTGTCTGTCTGTCCCTGTCTGTCTGTCTGTCCCTGTCTGTCTGTCTGTCCCTGTCTGTCTGTCTGTCCCTGTCTGTCTGTCTGTCCCTGTCTGTCCCTGTCTGTCCGGTGCACATGCGCAGACCGTTGTCTGTGCGCACATACCATAGTTTGCGCACGCAGACCATAGGCCGTGCATGCGCAGAACGGCGAAAACGCCGTTCTGTGCATGCAAAATCACTGAAAATCGCAGGATCCGCTTTCCGGCGATTTTCACTATACGGCCGGCCCCTGGAACGGAACGCGCCGTATTCCCGGGGCCCTGCTGTATATATTCATGGCCCAGTAAAGTTTAACGCTGCAATCCCATCATTTTGACCACTCTTATTTTAAAGAGGTTGGGAACCGGGGGGGGGGGGGGGTACTCCAGAGAAAAACCTTCGTTTTTAGCTCCAGTGATCTATATAATATTTATTGCTTTTGAAATGAAAACCACTGTCAGCAGGTCCAGTGTGACCCAGTGACATGTATAATGGGTTTAAAGGGTCAGTCACATGTATGAGCCAAGTTACCCAACAGCAGTTATAAAAAGCACGTAAGCTGTGCATGGAAATTCATCTCCAACACACCAAACTGCCAACTCCAACTCCAACCAGAATTATGGTGGTTTAAGGGGGTGGAGTAGACGACAAAAAAACAAAAAAGTTATCTAAATGATTAGGTATCAAAATAATTTATAAATACACAATAATAAATGGGAACAGAATAAGTGCTGTATCTTTGTATAAAATCAGCCTTCAATGTTTTGTTGCTTTACTTACCGGTCACAGAAAGATGTAAACAGCACACTATGCAGCCATCGCGTTTAACCGTGTACCAGCCGGTGTGATTCTGGACTTTGAGGATAACAGAGCCGTTATCATAGAAATATTCATCTCGGCACCTAACTTTACCATATACACATACCAAATAATTTGGGTCTTCGATAGTAAAATTGTCAGGGACAGTGCCCAAGAGGGTCACGCCAAGGGGTGCAGTGATATTTGATGCTGGGCTCCATGGCTCAGCAGTGACAGCTGAAAGGAGAGAAATTATACATTAGGTATAATGAGATGAGCTTCATTATCACAAGATTAAGACACAGCAAGGAGTCTGAGAATACGAACTAAATAAAAATAACAGATAATGGACACAGAAATAGTGCCATGCAACTGGAACACATTTCATGTTCAAATAAAATGTATATAATACATAATACATGTACAACCCCCCACCCTGTATGAGTCACACGTTGAGATCCTATTGATAAGGGTTATACACTTGAATGAGTAAAGACAGAAAGCGGCAGCGAGAGTGGGACAGGAGAGAAGCAATGCGAGCTGAGAGCAACACAGCTCCGGATACAGGGGGAGATACGGATACAGGGGGGACCCGGGATCTTTCTTATCCCCTGCTAGGAGCAGCCACACCTGGTACAGCCAGCCCTGGGATATGGAAGCCATCTTTTGCCGGGAAAATTTCTGGCTGCAGTCGCATCACAAGCTGGTTCAGCCAATAAAGGTGAATCAGCTCCGTGATGCGTTCGCCACGCCCCTACAGCCCTGCAAGCTGCAGGAGGAGTGGCCTGCAACCCCCCCCCCCAAGGAGTTTACACTTATTTATTATAACCCGTGTTTATTATTTATACACATTCGTCATTTCGCCACAGACGGCCCAACGTTACAAGCAGTCATTTCACTAAGGGCCTCATGCAGAGAGCAGCGCTATTTCAAATCTCGCCATTTTCCCGCGAAAATCGTGCTGAAAACGGCGATCTAGGGAAAACGCGCCATTTTTTTTTCTATTTCAAAATTTCGACGCGCGGCTGGCGAGAAACTACATCTCACCAGTCAGAAAAGTTTCCGAATTCAGAAAGGCGCGCGCGCCATCTAGCGGCTGTTTTTGGCGCGATTTTCTTCAATTTCCACCGCCAACTAAAGTTGGCAAGAAGGAGCTCGCCAGCTATAGGGAGAAAAAAAATTGCGCGATTTCCCCCCCCCCCCCCCCCCCCTTTCAGCTGCGCGCATCTCCTCGTTTACAATTCTCCACATGCAGTAATGCTAAAAATAGCGGATTTCGCCCATTTCTGCATATGGAGAATAAAACTCTCCATTAAACCTACTTTTTATTCCCCTCTCCAATTTTAAAAAGCCCTGCTCTCTGCATAGGCCCCTCAGTGTGTTTTTTTATAACCACATCGGAACCAGCGTTCTGGAGCAGAACCCAGTTATTGCCAGTTCCGGGGTCCCGACCCTTACCCTGGGAGAATGCCAGTCACTACCGCGCTAATTACATGTCCATTAGGAAACCGCAGGGGGGGTAATATTCCTGCAGGAACCCTGCCGGGAGGAACACGGGGGTCCCCGGTGCTGAAAGTAATGCAGCTCAGACCCAGCAGAGCCCCTCGTGCCAACGTCCCATCCTTGTGGGCTGAGCCCAACCACAGATCACTTATTAACAGGGCCAAGCTCCAATCCAGAGTAATGGCGGGACATACCGACCCTTACAGGGGCTTGGGCACCTCTGCTCAGTAACTGTCAGGTAAGGGGTCACTGCCACTGCCAGGGTTATTGCTGTAGAAAGTGGCACACCCAAATTAAACACTGGTTTAGTTTCTCTCCGTGCTGCGTATAACCAAGGAAAACCATCATAGGGGCTTTCAGATAACGGCATAAAGCACCAGTTTGATAACCCTCTTATTATGGGACTAAACCAGAGAGCAGCCGTTTCTAAATACCACTAACAGGTTTTATTTAGACTGAAAAAAATAAAACACTGGACACTTTTTGCAATGGAGTTTGTGATCAGTTAGCAAACGTCCATTTACACCTTATCACGAGTAAGAAATAGTTAGAAAAGTTTTCTAATGCACCTATATGATTTTCAGCAGTATGTATTCTGTGAATGCCACGAATGTAGTACTAAACAAGACATTCAATGTGTACAAGAAAACAAATTCACGTTATAGTATGAATAATAATGCAACATAATTATAATTGGTAGTAAACATAATAATAAAAACGACCCAGAGGCTCGTAAGTACCTGGAAAACAAAGCAATTACATCCCCTTCACATATTACCATGTATGAAACACAGCACACACTTACACACACTTACACACACACACACGATGCAAAACTTTATACACACACACACACACACACACACACACCCCGATGCAAAACTTTACACACACACACACACACACACACACACCCCGATGCAAAACTTTATACACACACACACACACACACACACACACACACACACACACACATTCCCCGATGCAAAACTTTATACACACACATTCCCCGATGCAAAACTTTATACACACACACACATTCCCGATGCAAAACTTTATACACACACACACACACACACACACACACACACACACACACACACACACACTTTCCCCGATGCAAAACACACACACACACACACACACACACACACATATATGTGCGCGTCTGTCTGCCTGCGTTACTCCAGAGAAAAACCATCGTTTTTAGCTCCAGTGATCTATATAATATTTATTGCTTTTGAAATAAAAACCACTGTCAGCAGGTCCAGTGTGACCCAGTGACATGTATAATGGGTTTAAAGGGTCAGTCACATCTATGAGCCAAGTTACCCAACAGCAGTTATAAAAAGCACTTAAGCTGTGCATGGAAATTCATCTCCAACACACCAAACTGCCAACTCCAACTCGAATTATGGTGGTTTAAGGGGGTGGAGTAGACGACAAAAAAACAAAAAAGTTATCTAAATGATTAGGTATCAAAATAATTTATAAATACACAATAATAAATGGGAACAGAATAAGTGCTGTATTTGTATAAAATCAGCCTTCATTGTTCTGTTGCTTTACTTACCGGTCACAGAAAGATGCAAACAGCTCACTATGCGGTCATCGCATTTAACCTCGTACCAGCCGGCGTGATTGTTCTGGACGTTTGTGAGGATAACAGAGCCGTTATCACAGAAATATCCAGGTCGGCACTTAACGTTACCATGTAGACATTCAGATACCAAACCATTTAGGTCTTCAATATTACAAACGCCTTTGTCAGGGACAGGGCACCAGAGGGTCACGTTGGAGCCAAGGGGTGCAGTGATATTTGATGTTGGACTGCATGGCTCGGCAGTGACAACTGAAAGGAGAGAAATTATACATCAGGTATAATGAGATGAGCTTCATTATCACAAGGTTAATACACAGCAAGGAGTCTTAGAATACCAACTAAATAAAAATAACAGATAAAGGACACTGAAATAGCACCATGTTACTGGAACACATTTCATGTTCAAATGTAATGTATATAATACATGTACCCCCCCCCCCCCCCCCACCCTGTATGAGTCACACTTTGCTCATTCAAGTGAATAACCCTGATCAATAGGATCTCAAAGACGGAAAGCGGCAGCGAGAGTGGGACAGGAGAGAAGCAATGCGAGCTGAGAGCAACACAGCTCCGGATACAGGGGGACCCGGATACAGGGGGCAACCGGAATCTTTATTATCCCCTGCTAGGAGCAGCCACACCTGGTACAGCCAGCCCTGGGATATGGAAGCCATCTTTTCCCGGGAAAATTTCAGGCTGCAGTCGCATCACGACAGAAATGAAAACAAAAAAAAAAAAAACAGCGCAAATAGTGAAGTAGGTAATACAAGTGTATATTGATTAAAATTATATATAAACTGCGTACATCAAGTATGATTAAATAAGCATTGTGTGTGTAATCACACTGGTTACCACTCGATGTTACTGGTGTGGGATTGGTGTAGTATATCCTCTCAGCGGGCACTCTCAGCAGCAGCTGTATACCAGGACTCTGCTAGAATATCCCTCTCATGCTGACGTCATCTCCATAGGGATTCGCCCTTCAAGCCAGCTGGGCTCCGTTCCTGATGGTAGCCCCCGGAGGTACCCCTAGGGGTTTGGCAGTGTCCACAAGTGGCTGTTGGGGCTCCCTATTTCGAAACCGCCACACTTAAAGGGAAGTCTGTTTGCTGCAGGCTTCACCACAGCTCGACACAGTTCTGCTTCGTTCCGGGACGCCACGTGATGACGTCACTGTGTCCGCGACCCTTCGATCCGTCGGCAAGAGTGTAAAAAGTCTTTCACAGGACAAAAGTCCCACACAGTGATGCAGATGATAAAAATCAATGCTCTAAAGCACATAGATCATAGATAAGCTTCTTCCAACGCGTTTCGTAGTAATAACTACTTCTTCAGGGAAGTTTAGATATTTCCCAGAGGTCTAGATATACCTCTCAAACGAACCGCATTGGCTAACCAATCAGTAATGAATTAATTTCACCTCTGGGTAATTTGCTTAGTCATACTGAATGGGGAAATGGTGAGCACTTTTTCTTAAAACAACAACTTTATTGACAACTCTGTTAAAATTACATACTAATAAAAATCAATAAAAACAGTTACATAAATATATAAAATGCTCTGTAATAAAAGAAACACAATATTAATAAGATAAAATGGGCAAGTGAAGATACAGATCAAAATATATTCTAGGAAGAGCGGAGATAGAATGCAATGGTGGAATACAACAAGGAAGTGAAAAGGGCTAATATACTCAGTAAAGTGCCCAAATATCAACATCCTCGTTTAACCCTTTCGGAGACATGGTGTCTAATTAATGTATCCAATATGTCTCTCTTGCAGACAATATTTTAACCCTATCTCCTCCTCTCCTATTGACTGGAATATGTTGAATCCCCTTAAAAGTAAGATTAGAGGGATCCCTGTTATGGTGGGTCAGAAAGTGCCTAGACACGCTATGTTTCTCAAAACCATTTTTAATGTTTCTAACGTGTTCTTGGATTCTGACTTTGAGGCTGCGTTTGGTCCTACCTACATATTGGTAACCACATGCACACTCCAATAAATACACAATATGAGTGGTGGTACAAAGAATAAAATCGTCGATGTTAAAAATTGCATTAGTAATCTTAGACTGAAACCTATATTTATCAGGATGTTGAAGTTTACAAACTGTACATTTACCGCAAATAAAATTACCCTTAGGTTTAGAGCCTAACCAATTTCTCTGAGATGGAGTGTTAGATTTTTGATAAACATCACTTGGTGCTAATAAGTTCTTAAAATTTGTAGCTCTTCTATAAATAAAACGCGGTTTGTGGTTTAAATGACACCCCAGAATGGGATCGTTACACAAAATACCCCAGTGCTTATTAAAAAATTTTTCAATATCCCTATGCACAGAATTAAAATCAGTAATAAAGGCCACATTAATAGTGTCATCTTGTGCCCTAGGTCCTGATTTAGTTCCTTTCCTAGACCCTTTTTGGATTAACATATCACTGCGATCCATTTTGCGTACCCTCATGATCTCTTTTTCGAGTAATTCCTTAGGATAACCTCTCTCTAAATCTAGAAGACAGTTTTTCGGCCTGTTCATTAAAAGCTTCTAAACTACTGCAGTTTCGTCTGAGTCTAGTAAATTGCCCCCCTGGTATATTATTCTTCCATGTGTTTTTGTGATTACTGTTCGCCATCAGTAGGTTGTTAGTATCCACCTCTTTGAAGAAGGTCTCTGTTTCCACGGTGCCATCCCCTCGTGCAGTCAGTCTCAGATCTAAGAAATCTATCTGAGCCGCATCAATCTTATGTGTAAATTCAAGATTGTAGTCATTCTCATTAAGGTAGGCAATAAAGGTGTTTGCTGACTCTTGATCACCATCCCACACACACAGGATGTCGTCTATATAGCGTCTCCATATTACGACATTCCCATGGTGAGGTTTACCGGGCCCAATGAAATGTGACTCCCACTCACCCACATACAGATTTGCGAAACTGGGGGCAAATCTAATCCCCATAGCAGTTCCGCAAATCTACAGGTAGAAAGTGGAGAGAAACAGAAAATAATTGTGCTTCAATATGAAGCCAATTGATTTCAAAATGAATTCTCTATTTAATGGGTGTAACTGGAGATCTGCTTCCAAAAAAGAACTAACAGCATCTAACCCCTTCTGATGGGGTATGTGTGTGTACAGGGCTTTAATATCACACGTTATCCACACATATGAACTTTTCCATTGAAACCCATTGAACATATTTAGAACTGCAGTTGAATCCTTTAAATAAGATGTTAATTTGCCAACGTATGGCTGTAGAAAAAAATCCACATATTGGCTGAGGTTAGCTGTCATAGACTGTATGCCTGACACTATCGGGCGTCCAGGTGGATCAACCAGTGCCTTATGCATCTTAGGCAGATGGTAAAAAATTGGGATCCTAGGAAATTCAGAAAATAAAAAAGCAAGTTCTGTAGTGGTGATGATAGAAGCGGCAGCTGCATTATCTAATAATGCCTTGAGTTCTTTTAAATATTCTGCTGTGGGGTCTTTAGGTAACTTGGCGTAGAAGGATGCATCACTTAGGAGCCTTAAAGCTTCTTTCTCATAATCACATCTGTTCTGCACTACTACGCCTCCCCCTTTGTCTGCTTGTCTAATAATAAGACTCGTATCATCTTTTAGACTTCTAAGTGCTAGGGACTCTTTAAAACTGAGGTTGTGTTTGATATCACTTGGTTTAAAATTACGTGATAAAATATTAAAATCATTAATAACCATATTAAAAAATGTGTCAATGTGATGGCCCTTGGAGTGTGCAGGGTAAAATTTGGATTGTGTTTTAAATAATGTATGTTGAATAACCAACTCCGATTCAGAATTACTAGTAGGAACCAATGCAGCCTCGTCGGAAATATGATCCCTCTCTTGTTTAAGGAAATGCCTTTTTACACTCTTGCCGACGGATCGAAGGGTCGCGGACACAGTGACGTCATCACGTGGCGTCCCGGAACGAAGCAGCACTGTGTCGAGCTGTGGTGAAGCCTGCAGCAAACAGACTTCCCTTTAAGTGTGGCGGTTTCGAATAGGGAGCCCCAACAGCCACTTGTGGACACTGCCAAACCCCTAGGGGTACCTCCGGGGGCTACCATCAGGAACGGAGCCCAGCTGGCTTGAAGGGCGAATCCCTATGGAGATGACGTCAGCATGAGAGGGATATTCTAGCAGAGTCCTGGTATACAGCTGCTGCTGAGAGTGCCCGCTGAGAGGATATACTACACCAATCCCACACCAGTAACATCGAGTGGTAACCAGTGTGATTACACACACAATGCTTATTTAATCATACTTGATGTACGCAGCTTATATATAATTTTATTCAATATACACTTGTATTACCTACTTCACTATTTGCGTTGTGCGCTGTTTTTTTTTTGTTTCCATTTCTGTAGTGTGTGAGGGGGTGTTGAGCCACCCCCTATTATTATAGCAGCAGACGCCATCTTCACTAAACACACGGTTGTGTAATTTATTTTATTTTTAATCTCACTGTGGTTTTTTGTGGCCTTGATTTTGGGCTCCACAAATTAAAAGGATATAGGTATTGCCCTTCAATACTGACGTTTCTAGAGGTTAAGTAGTTGCGCACGGTTTATTTCTATTTATCAGTTGCATCACGAGCTGGTTCAGCCAATAAAGGTGAATCAGCTCAGTGATGCGTTCGCCACGCCCCTACAGCCCAGCAAGCTGCTGGAGGAGTGGTCTGCAACA
>NW_027456125.1:300000-455806 GCF_040206685.1 Ascaphus truei | reverse complement strand
TGGAGAGAAGAAGGAGGGAGAGGAGAGGGCAGTGAGGGGGGGGTATGGAGAGAAGTAGGAAGGAGTGGAGAGGGCAGTGGGGGGGCATGGAGAGAAGTAGGAGGGAGTGTAGAGGGCAGTGGGGGCATGGAGAGATGTAGGAGGGGGTGGAGAGGGCAGTGGGGGGGGGATGGAGAGAAGTAGGAGGGAGAGGAGAGGGCAGTGAGGGGGGGGCATGGAGAGAAGTGGGAGGGATTGGAGAGGGCAGTGGGGGCATGGAGAGAAGTAGGAGGGAGTGGTGAGGGCAGTGGGGTGCATGGAGAGAAGTAGGAGGGGGTGGAGAGGGCAGTGGGGGCATGGAGAGAAGTAGGAGGGGGTGGAGAGGGCAGTGGGGGCATGGAGAGAAGTAGGAGGGAGTGGAGAGGGCAGTGGGGGGGCATGGAGTGAAGTAGGAGGGAGTAGAGAGGGCAGTGGGGGGCATGGAGATAAGTAGGAGGACGTGTAGAGGGCAGTGGGGGGGGGGGGGGCATGGATTAAAGTAGGAGGAAGTGTAGAGGGCAGTGGGGGGCATGGAGAGAAGTAGGAGGGAGTGGAGAGGGCAGTGGGGGGGGGGCATGGATTAAAGTAGGAGGGAGTGGAGAGGGCAGTTGGGGGGGGGGGGTGGCATGGAGAGAAGTAGGAGGGAGTGTAGAGGGCAGTGGGGGGGGGCATGGAGAGAAGTAGGGGGCAGTGGGGGGGCATGGAGAGAAGTAGGAGGGAGTGTAGAGGGCAGTGGGGGGGCATGGAGAGAAGTAGGAGGGAGTGGAGAGGGCAGTTGGGGGGGGGGTGGCATGGAGAGAAGTAGGAGGGAGTGTAGAGGGCAGTGGGGGGGGCATGGAGAGAAGTAGGGGGCAGTGGGGGGGCATGGAGAGAAGTAGGGGGGAGTGGGGGGCCATGGAGAGAAGATGGGGTAGTGGGGGGCCACGGAGAGAAGTAGGGGGCAGTAGGGGTAGTGGGGGGCCATGGAGAGAAGTTGGAGGGAGTTTAGAGGGCAGTGGGGGTGGGGGCATGGAGAGAAGTAGGAGGGAGTGTCGAGGGCAGTTGGGGTCAGTAGGGGGGGCATGGGGAGAAGTAGGGGGCAGTAGGGGTAGTGGGGGGAGCATGGAGTGTAGGGGGCAGTAGGGGTAGGGGGCAGTAGGGGCAGTGGGGGGGCATGGGGAGAAGTAGGGGGCAGTAGGGGTAGTGGGGGGAGCATGGAGTGTAGGGGGCAGTAGGGGTAGGGGGCAGTAGGGGCAGTGGGGGGGCATGGAGAGAATTATGGGGCAGTATGGGGAGGGGGCTGTAGGGGGCAGTAGGGGTAGGGGGCAGTAGGGGCAGTGGGGGGGCATGGAGAGAATTATGGGGCAGTATGGGGAGGGGGCTGTAGGGGGCAGTAGGGGTATGGGGCTATTGGCTGGAGTGAAAATTAAATAACAAAATGAAAACAAACCCTCCAGGGAATTGTCCGGGGCCATTAGAAAAATTTCTCTCCTGTTAGTCGTCGTGGCGCCTGACGCATTTCACATTGCTTCTATGGGGCGAGTTTACAAACTCATAGGCTGCAGTTACCAGCTCCTCTC
The DNA here is from genome assembly GCF_040206685.1 of Ascaphus truei. Lineage (NCBI taxonomy): Eukaryota > Metazoa > Chordata > Amphibia > Anura > Ascaphidae > Ascaphus > Ascaphus truei. The sequence continues at coordinate 454,229 of NW_027456125.1, read as the reverse complement.
CCCCTCATCTCTTCCCCCTCACCCAGTATCTGTAACTTCTGGGTCCAGTCTACAGTTTGGGGGTCTTGCAACATCTGGCTCAGGCTGCGGGGGTCCCTGCTGAACAGGAAGTACGTGTTGGTGTAGTGGTCCAAGGGGTCCATCCTTTCCTGGGAAGAGAGCTATAAGCGATGAGCAGCGTACTAGACAGACAAATAAAGGAGGGGAGGGAGAGAGGGGGGAGAGAGAGAGGGGGAGAGAGAGAGGGGGAGAGAGAGAGGTGTCGAGAGAGAGGGAGAGAGGATGGTAGAGGGAGAGAGGAAGGTAGAGGGAGAGAGAAGAGAGAGGGAGATAGAAGAGAGAGGGAGAGAAAAGAGAGAGGGAGAGAAGGTAAGGAATGGAGAGATAAGGGGAGGAGAGGAGGGAGAGAGGGGGAGATGGGTGACAAAGTGAGAATATGACATAAGGGGGGGGTCTGACATAACAGCACTGGGATCTAAGCAACCATTTTAAGTCAGCATCCATTTTAGGTATTGTCTGTATGAAAGTTGGTATGGACGTTAGTTTAAAATACATTTTTTTTCTGCTGAAGTTCCCATTGATATTGAGCGGTTCAGCTAAGCCACAGACCTTGAGCAGAAGAGGAAAGTGCCAATGTTATGAAAATAAGAGACAGATAGGCACTTTCTCGCATTCCGAGGGAGGTGCCTGTGACGTTCCTTATGTAGAGTAAAAGTCACCGGCTTGAATAAAGTGTTGTTGCTGAATCATGTCATTTATGCATCCCATAATAATGTTATTAACTCAATGTGTTCATATTCATATTTTGTTTACGTAGTGACGACACGCAACCTCATATAGGGGGCGTGGGCTTAGTATTTTGTGTATAAATAAAGCCTGTATGCCACCATGTTGTTGGGAGAGTTTCATTTTGAAACTCTCCTCTGCGTGTGCACCGTTTACTGCAATAAACTTATTTGTCATTCTGCAAAACATATCCTCAGACTTGTGTTTTTTATTCACAACTTTCACATGGGTATGGATGGAGAGGGGATGATGGGGAGGGAGGGAGAGAGAGAGACGGTAAGGAGAGAGAGAAGGGAGGGAGGAGAGAAGGAAGGATGAGGATGGAGGGAGAGAGGGGAGAGAAGGGAGGGAGAAAGCGGAGAGAAGGGAGGGAGAGATGTGAGGGAGGGGGAGGATGGGGAGGGAGGGAGAGAAGGGAGAGAAGAGAGAGAAGGGAGGGATAGAAGTGGGGGAGAAAGGATAGATAGGAGATGGAGAGAGGGGGGAGAAGGGAGGGAGAGATGTGTGGGAGGGGGAGGATGGGGAGGGAGAGAAGGGAGGGGAGATAAGGGGGGAAAGGAGAGAGAGGAGAGAGAAGAGAGGGAGAGCACAGAGAGAAGGGAGGGATAGAAGGGGGGGAAATTAGAGAGAGAGAGAGAAGGGAGGGAGAGCAGAGAGAGAAGGGAGGGAGAGCAGAGAGAGAATGGAGGGAGAGGAGAGAGTAGGGAGGGAGAGGTGAGAGTAGGGAGGGGGAGGTGAGAGAAGGGAGGGAGCGGGAGAGAAGAGAGGGAGAGGAGAGAGAAGGGAGGGAGAGGAGAGAGAATGGAGTGAGAGGAGAGAGAGAAGGGAGGAAGAGATGGGAGGAAGGAAGGATGGGGAGAGGGAAGGATGGGGAGGGAGAGAACGATACGAGAGAGGGAGGAGAGATAAAAGGGATGAGACAGAGGCATTACAAAGAGACATCCCAGAGCAATCTCAGAGACAGACATGAGAAAGAGACAGCGGGGGCTTCTGATCCCCCTTCTGAGAGATTCTTATTTGGGGTTATTCCAGGTCTGTTCCGCTCACCTCCTGCGGGGGGCGACATATGACGGAGGTGAAATCTGGCCACCGATCCACCACGACCTGCAGCCTGAAGGGGTTATCCCGGGTCACATAATGCAGAGCCCCATACACCTGCGGGTCAGGAGCGGGAGAGTGCTCAGCTGGGCCAGAGAGGTCAGAGGTCAGCGTCTCAGTCTGCACCTTACCTTCAGGGACTCGGGGAAGTTGCGGGCCAGCGCCCCCTGCAGGGTGGCTAGCTGTGTGCTGCATGTTAGAAGAGGCATCCTAGGGGGAGAAGAGGTGTGAAAATTACCCTCTAATACAGGGGCGTCCTCAAGGGCAACCAACAGGTCAGGTTTTCAGGATATCCCAGCTTCAGCACAGGTGGCTCAATCACAGGCTCAGTCAAAGACGTGTTGAAGCAGGGACGGATTGAGCCCCCTGTGCTGAAGATGGGACATTCTGAAAACCTGACCTGTTGGTGGCCCTTGAGGACTGGAGTTGCCCGCCCCTGCTCTAATACCTTATCTGACCTAATACCCCCCTGACCCTTCCCCCGCACATCCCCCACCCCATGCAATCAAAAGGACCTTGAAGCAGTCACTCCAGCCCCCCAGAGACCCCATAAACTGAGTCTTAAATTCCTCCCCCCTAACACACAATGTACTGCCCCCCCTCACACACAATGTACTGCCCCCCTCTCACACACCATGTACTGCCCCCCCCTCACACACCATGTACTGTCCCCCCTCACACACCATGTACTGCCCCCCTCACACACCATGTACTGCCCCCCTCACACACCATGTACTGCCCCCCCTCACACACCATGTACTGCCCCCCCTCACACACCATGTACTGCCCCCCCTCACACACCATGTACTGCCCCCCCTCACACACCATGTACTGCCCCCCCTCCACACACACCATGTACTGCCCCCCCCTCACACACCATGTACTGCCCCCCCCACACACCATGTACTGCCCCCCCTCACACACAATGTACTGCCCCCTCTCACACACCATGTACTGTCCCCCCCCTCACAGACCATGTACTGCCCCCCTCACACACCATGTACTGCCCCCCCTCACAGACCATGTACTGCCCCCCCTCACACACAATGTACTACTCCCCCTCTCACACACCATGTACTGCTCCCCCTCACACACAATGTACTGCACCCCCCGCACACACCATGTACTGCCCCCCCCTCACACACCATGTACTGCCCCCCCTCACACACCATGTACTGCCCCCCCCTCACACACCATGTACTGCCCCCCCTCACACACCATGTACTGCCCCCCCCTCACACACCATGTACTGCCCCCCCTCACACCATGTACTGCCCCCCCCTCACACACCATGTACTGCCCCCCCTCACACACCATGTACTGCCCCCCCCTCACACACCATGTACTGCCCCCTCACACACCATGTACTGCCCCCCCCTCACACACCATGTACTGCCCCCCCTCACACACCATGTACTGCCCCCCCCTCACACACCATGTACTGCCCTCCCCTCACACACCATGTACTGCCCCCCTCACACACCATGTACTGCCTCCCCTCACACACCATGTGTTGCCCCCCCCCCTCACACACCATGTACTGCCCCCCCCTCACACACCATGTACTGCCCCCCCCCTCACACACCATGTACTTCCTCCCCCTCACACACCATGTACTGCCCCCCCCTCACACACCATGTAATGCCCCCCCTTCACCTGGCTGCAGTCTCCTCTTTCCAAGAGAAAGCCGCCCCCCGCCCCCTTCCCTGAAGGCCGGGGAGGAATACCCTGCAGCGTGCGATCGCTCGCGTGTAATGAAGACCGTTATTGGTGAGTAAGGTCCCCAGAGAGCCGTGTGTTAATAAGTAACACCGTTAACTATTCCAGAGCATTGCACCATTCTTGTTGATGAGTAACTTGGGGTGTAGGGCGAGTCGCCCCAGGTCACTGTCCTCCCTCTTTAGCAGGTGATATTGAAATTAACCCAGGTCCTCCCTTTTCAACTCTGTCCCATACAACTGAGAATACGCCCTTCAAATTCCAAAAGTCTATCTGTCGCCCGTATAAATATCCGGAGCCTGCTGCCCAAACTGGACGGACTAAGAGCGTGGTGCCTTATGCAGAAACCCAAAGCCATCGATCTCACAGAAACATGGCTAACCCCTAAAACCCCTGATGCAAATATCGCTATTCAGGGATACTCCATTTCCAGGTGATAGTGTGTGAAGACAGAGCCCAGCCAGCGACTTCAGAGTAATCACTGACAATAACTGAGAGGGGTACGTGCCTAGTGGTGTCCACTTAACAACCACATAGATTGACCCACCAATAACCACCCAATCAGTATTAGTACATAAAGCAATGTCCAGAATGAACAGGAAGAATTACAGGCACTAAGGCCCTTTACCTGTTAACTTGTGGGACATCCATAGCATCTGCGGCGCGCAATCCGTCCGAGTGGTAGGTCCAGGTGATAGCGTGTGAGACAGAGCCCAGCCAGCGACTTCCAACGCTGGAGAGAGGAACAAGTCCAAGGCAACTCCAAAATAGCAAAATAGCAGATCAACATGTATTGCAAGCTATAAACAATACATGAACATGAGAATATGTATAGTCCATGTATTGTTTATAGCTTGCAATACATGTTGATCTGCTATTTTGCTATTTTGGAGTTGCCTTGGATTTGTTCCTCTCTTCAGCATTGGAAGTCGCTGGCTGTGCTCTGTCTTCACACGCTATCACCTGGACCTACCACTCGGACGGATTGCGCGCCGCAGATGCTATGGATGTCCCACAAGTTAACAGGTAAAGGGCCTTAGTGCCTGTAATTCTTCCTGTTCATTCTGGACATTGCTTTATGTACTAATACTGATTGGGTGGTTATTGGTGGGTCAATCTGTGTGGTTGTTAAGTGGACACCACTAGGCACGTACCCCTCTCAGTTATTGTCAGTGATTACTCTGTGGACATTTTATTTACATCTGGACACTTATGGAATATATGCTCATTAGATAGATACCTGATTGCTGAGCACCACATTCAACCACTTTCTATACTCCATTTCTAGGAGAGATGGGTCAAAGAGAGGAGGAGGGGTGTTATTTTATATTGCAGACACCTTACAATTAACGCTGCTAAATTGCCCCCCAAGCCCGCCCTCTTTTGAAATCCTAGTTGGCAGAATCTGCCTCCCCTTTTCTAAGCCCGTCCTGATTGCTGGCATCTACCGCCCCACTAAAGCCCCTCTACAATCCCTGACTGATATCACCCAGTTTCTTGGCTCCATTTCCTCTCTGAATGAGAAGAGTGAGCTGCTAGTTCTTGGGACAATTGGCACAATTGTCTCAACCCAAAAAACAGCAAAATCCAGAAACAACTCAAGTCACTTAACCTATCGCAACTCATTTCCCAACCCACACGGACAAACCTGAAATCGCATAACCATTCCTTGCTAGACTGGATTCTCTCCTCAAACCCCAGCAGAATCCAATCCTCTGGCACCTTCCTGACATTTTCAGTGACCATGCAATAGTGTACTGTGTAAGGAAAATTAAACAACCCCAATCAAGCCCTAAAGTTCTCCTCACTAGAACATTTAGAAACTTTAACCCACAACAGTTTCTGGATGACTTTACCAACTGCCCTTGGCACAGAATCGATTTAATTCCCGACCCCAATTCTGCACTCGACTATTTCCAATCCGAGTTCCTAAAACTCTGTGATACCCATGTTCCACTACGCAGAATAAGGGTATGGGGGGCCCACTTTCCATGGGTTACAACTGACCTTATAGCACTCTACCATCTTAGGACATTTCCTGCAGTGTTGCTCCACTGACTCCCACATTCTAGGCCAGAAAAAACGATCTCTCACTAAGCCAAAGGTTTTATCCACCCCCAAATGTCCGTGATCATCATGTAGTGATCTTAAAACGAGGCGCCGGGGTAGAAACATTTGTCGTCTGTCAGGATGGTCGTGATATCGAACAACTCTATAGAGGAGGCCATTAACCATCTCAAATTTATCCCATTCCCTCATGAGGAGGCCCACAGTATCAGGAGGAGACCCACAGCATCAGGAGGCCCACAGTATCAGGAGGAGGCCCACAGCATCAGGAGGCCCACAGTATCAGGAGGAGACCCACAGTATCAGGAGGAGACCCACAGTATCAGGAGGAGACCCACAGTATCAGGAGGAGACCCACAGTATCAGGAGGAGACCCACAGTATCAGGAGGAGACCCACAGTATCAGGAGGAGACCCACAGTATCAGGAGGAGACCCACAGTATCAGGAGGAGCCCTTTTTACTAATGAAGAATCATTTTTGTGTAGAGCCTCTCGGACAGCATTAGCCGCTGGATCATCTATTTGCGTCAGTACCACTTCTTTCCAAGTGAAAATGACATTCTGGTTGATGCCCATGCCATCGGGGTGACAGTAGGCTTCGGGAAGGGCTTGAGGTCGGCACCCTAAGGAATCTGCGGCTCGCAGCTTGGAGAACGCCACTCGGTTGTTTAAGATGGCCATGGTGGAATACATAGATTTCATTCCTGGCCCTGGAATTTCTTCCCAGGGACCATCGTCGGATGTCTCATCCAGTCTCGGTCTCCTAGATAGAGCATCGGCTCCTATGTTGAGGGGCCCAGGTTTATATTTCAGAGTGAACTGATAATTGGAGAGGGTAGCCAAACATCTATGACCTGTCGCATCCAATTTGGCAGTTGTTTGAACAGAGGTCAGCGTATTGTTGTCTGTCCTGACTTCAAAGGGGACCCCATATAGGTAGTCATGTAATTTTCCTGATACGGCCCACTTAAGGGCAAGAAACTCCAATTTATGCACTGGGTAGTTCTTCTCACTAGGAGTCAAACTTCTGCTTGCATAGGCCACTGGGCGCAATCCAGCCGAGTACTTCTTGTGTAGTACTGCTCCCAATCCATTTAGGCTGGCATCCACGTGCAGGATGTAAAGCTTCTCTGGATCAGCATAGGCCAGAACGGGAGCCTCCGTTAGATTCTTCTTTAACGCCCTTGAAAGCTTCCTCACAGGCTAATGTCCACCGATCGTGGGGTGGTAGTCTTCTGCTTGGGGTCCTCCGGATAAACCTTCAGCAGGTTATTCAGTGCAGCAGCCTTCCTAGAGTACCCGTCTACAAATCTTCGATAATATCCTCAGAACCCAAGAAAAGTCCTTAGCTCCATCACATTCTCAGGTCTCGGCCAATTCACCACTTCTTCTACCTTGGCAGGGTCGGTGGCCACTCCATCCGCAGATACTATATGGCCCACGTAAGTGATAGATGTCCGGCAGAAGCGGCACACGTCCAAGGAGAGCTTCAGGCCTTCTTTGCCTAGTCGGTCCAGCATCTTCATCAGCCGAGTCTCATGTTCTTTGAGTGTTTTTCCGAATACAATTATGTTGTCTAAGTAGATCAAGCACTCACGAGGACTCAAATCTCCAATCGTTTTCTCCATCAGCCGTTGAAAGGTGGCCGGAGCACCGCAAATACCTTGGGGCATTCGAGTGAACTGATAGAACCCCAGAGGACAGATGAATGCCGTCTTCTCTTGATCTGTCGAGCTCATGGGCACCTGATAGTATCTAGATTGAAGGTCCAATACACTAAACCACTGACTTCCGGACAACGCGATAAGGATCTCTTCTATTCGTGGTAGCGTGTATTGGTCAGGCACAGTACGTCTGTTCAAGGTTCTGTAATCCACACATAGGCGGATGGACCCATTTTTCTTCCGTACCACCACTATCGGCGAGGCGTAGGGACTTCGAGATTCAGTCACTATACCGGCCGTCTCCATTTCATTTAGTACATTCCGCACATCCTCCACGTCTCGGGGAGCTATACACCGGGATCTTTCCCGGAACGGGGTGTCACAATTCAGACGAATCGTGTGCTGAGCGTTGCGGCTACATCCCACGTCCATCTCGCTCTTAGAGAACACTTCTCGTCGCTCTCTCAACTGAGCACATAGCCTCGCCTTCCACTCTTCCTCCAGTGGAGATTCCCCGAAGTCAAACTGCAGTCTTGTCGTCCACGGGATCCACTGGGTATATCCTGCCCAGCCTTTGTCCTACTTGAAATGACACTGTGTGCAAGGAAGTATTCTGAATAGACACTAATATTTTCTTAGGGATGTCTGACGTTCACTCACGTACTTCGGGTATCATTCGGTACCCCCAATGAAGCCCCAACTCGGGGAAGGTCTCCAACGAAAAATATCTATCGGTTTCCTGGCGACCGCAATACTTGATAAGAGATGGGTGTTCTGGCACACAATCAATATAACAATGATGATATAACTTGCCGGTGCCCACGGGCCAAGGGGGACAGTCCTGCAAAATCCCCAAGAAATCACATACAGTAGCGACATCTTTTATTGCACTAGATGCCGGCGGCCAGTAATAACCGCACGCCGCCGCGTTTCCCCCACGCACCCCCCCTCCACTTCGCGTGCAATTTACTCCCCTTCCCGACCCCGAACCCGGCTCCTGCTCTGCCCCTCTGCTTCCCCGCACCCCCGCTTACCTTAATTTGATCTCCAGGGGTGTCGGGGAAGCCGGGGAAGCCGGGGAAGCCGGGCGCGCACGTGACTGTGACGTCACAGTGCGCCGCCACGTGCCGCGGCTACCCGCTTCCCAGACGCATGCAGCCGGCGGCTTTTACTCGAATAAAAGCTGCCGCTGCTGTAGGTAGGAAGGTCCAGGCACTCGGTCTTTGCAAACAAAGAAATATTTAACAGGTTTATACGTATGTTTACCCCCGCTTCAGCTTTACTATAGAACAATGAAACTGGTGCTGCAAAGGGCGTATATATAACTTAATACATAGTGGACAGACAGAGCCCCTGTAGATAGCACTCTGTTTCTGTATGAATTGGTGATTTATTTAAAATAACTTTATTAATTGACAATATCGTTAAAATATTGGGGTTTAAAACAATGATTAAATGATGCCAAGTGTGGCTAACTCTATGGATAGGTGTATCCAGAGGAGTATACAATGGTGTATTAATGCCCAGTGTTAGGGTAATTCACTGGCCCTAGTGTTCCTCATATGGAGAGAATGGGCTAGAGTTCTTGTAATGAAAGTAGCGGCTGTGTGGACCACAGATGTAGTGCCCCAGTATTGAAATACTAGTAGGTGCACTAGTTGATTGGACCTGTACTTAGCTGCTTTTGGGCTGCAGCTATTAGTACATTATAGACTTGTGTATACAGATCTAGGTCTATGTGCACCTATTATGAGTTTTTAACACCAGCATGTGTGGGTGGTGGTATTTAAATACAAGTGTGTGATACTTAACACGTGTACATCCCAAGTGTGTAATAACAGGGCTAGGATAGACACTAGTATTAGTTTTGCAATACTGGTAAGTTAGTGGCACTGCTGTAAATTCTGTATATACATATACCTAATTAACAGCGGAGTACTGCTCCTTTTAGGGTATTAATATCGGTCTATTATGAAAGACCTTTCCCTAGTTGGTGTAGTGCTCTTCATATGTGGTAATGGTCTGGCACTCCAGAGGTTAATTGCTGGATTGGTTGCCGTTTTGCTCAATGTGTGTGCCCCTTTAAGCTAAATGCTGTGTTTGGGGATTAGCATTCAGGCTTCCTGCATTTGTACTGTGATTTACTGCCAGATATTCTCTGTGCTTTACTGATGTGTGACTGCTAAGATCGTAGGATCTTTCAGCAGTCCATTACTGTGCACGGGCTGAGACACGCTGACTCTCTGAATCTCTCCGAGTCAGTGTACATGAACTCGGGCTCTGCGCGTGCACGTGGTCACGTGTTTGCCGACGCGCGCGTTTCGCGAGTGCTTTGTCAAGGCTAAGGTAATCACAAGGTATCCTATGTCTTTGAAGGCTATTTATAGCACTTGGATTAACCTGTAGTGACCCCATTCACTTTTAGCGCATGCGCACTGTGTGGCTGGTAATGGATAGGGATTCAGACCAGCACTATGTCTCCTTTGATGTACGAGACTGTGAATAACTGTGGCATGTTGCTGTTAATTTATTATATATGTTGCAGTATGCTGTGTTAACTGTTTGTCATCTCAAATTTGCTACTGATAACTATCACTGTTGAGACACCATAATTCTGTTTCTTTATATTTCAATAATAAATGATTTTACTGATGTTTATCTTTGACTGGTTTATTACTTATTTTGCTTATATTTTATTTTAGTAGTTTTCTGTGTGTGTGTATTGAATGGCAGAGTGTGAGACAGGTATGATTGTATCCAGATGTGTGTTATTCAGAATGCAGTTATATAGTTTTGAAATATATTGTGTTTATACTGCATTACTTACAGTCTCTTACATTTGAATGAACTGGATAGCTTAGATGAAGGGACTATAGACAAATCCTTCATTGAGGCCTTTTGGTGTGAGTGCATTGAGATTGTAAATCCACCGTGCTTCCTTCTGTAGGAGCACAGTGTCTATATCACCTTTCCTCTGACCTAAGGAGAATTGGTCTATCCCTGTGAAAAGTATAGACTTGGGGGCCTATGCAGAGAGCAGCGAATTTTAAAATTGGCGAATTTATTAAAAAGTAGCTTTTTTGGAGAGTTTTATTCTCCATATGCAGAAAAGTGCGAATTCTGCTATGTTTAACATGGATGCGTGTGGCGAGTTTAAATTGGCGAGATGCGCGCTTCAGAAATGTGTAAAAACAAATTCGCGCCTTTTTTTTCCCTTTGCAATGGCCGCGAGCGGCAGCTTCTTGCCAATTTTTTCTGCCGAGGCAAAAAGGAGACAATCGCGCCATTTTATTGGCGCGAACAGCCGCTAGATGCCGTTCGCGCCTCTCTGCATTAGGATATTTTTAAAACTGTCGAGATTGAGGTTCTCGCCAGCCGCGAGGCGAGTTTTACAAATAGAAAAGAAAAATTGGCGCTTTTTTCGGAACTCGCCATTTTCTGCTGCTTTCTGCGCGATTTTCTCCAAAAAATGGCGAATTTCGAAATAGCGCTGCTCTCTGCATAGGCCCCTTGGTGTTTCCTTGTTGGCAAGAGTTTATATGCCTCGCTAGTGGGGTGTCCACATTGTTGCGTATAGTGCCAATGTGCTCCAGTACTCGTTGTTTAAATTGGCGTTTTGTCTTGCCTATGTAGATCTTCCCACATTTGCAGAGGCCTTGATATATTACGCCAAAGCTTTGACAGGTAATGAATTTCCTAATCTGATAATTCTGTGAGTTATTCCAGTTTTGGAATGTTTTCGTAGTTGTGATATTTTGGCACGCTTTACAATGATGGCATGAGTAGCTGCCAAACGGTTTAGGTGGTAGCCATGTTTTTATGGGAGTTTCTGTATAGTGGCTGTGGACTAAGATGTCTTTAAGGTTTTTCGCTCTTCTGCTCACCATTGATGGATGAGCAGGAACGACTTCCTTAATGTCCTCATCTGCCTCTAGGATGTGCCAGTGTTTGCGAAAAACTTCCCTGGCTAAATTCCACTGTTTGTTGTAAGTGCCTACAAAACGTATCACTTTGGTCTCATTAGTTGGTATTTTATCAGTTAGTAGATTGGAGCGTGGAGAGTATTTGGCTCTCTTGTATGCTGTCTTTATACTTTTGTTGCTATATCCTCTATTTTTGAAACGTTGGGTCATTGTTTTGGCCTGGATTTCATATTCTGCAGTCGTGCTACAGTTTCTCCTGAGTCGTAGGAATTGGCCTACTGGTATTCCCCTAATTAGAGTGTTAGGGTGATGGCTAGAGGCCTCCAAAAGGTTGTTTGTGGCCGTTGGTTTACGATAGACAGTTGTTTCTATCAGATTGTCTTTCCCTCTTTTTAATTGTAAATCCAGAAAGCAGATGGATGCGTAGTCGTACTCTAAAGTGAGACGTAAGTTGAGTGTATTCTTATTGAGGATTCCAATGAATTCTTTTAACAACGTTGGTGTACCCTGCCATAACATGAACACGTCATCTATGAAGCGTGTCCAAAGTACGACGTGTGTCGTGTAGTGTTCCATTTCTTCAGTGAAAACGTGTTTTGCCTCCCACCACCCTAAGTAGAGGTTCGCATAGGATGGTGCACATTTCGTGCCCATCGCTGTCCCCTGTGTTTGATGATAGATTTTGGTGTTGAATAGGAAATAATTTCTTGTTAAGACAAACCTCAGTAATTCTATCATAAAGTCGGAGTGGGCGGAGAAATGTCTACCTCTTGTTTGCAAGTAGTGATTCGTAGCTTCTAGGCCTATATGATGTAAGATGCTTGTATAAAGGCCTTCTACATCTAGGCTCACTAGAATGGTATCTGATGTGATTACTATGCCTTCAAGTCTCTGAAGGACATCCTTTGTGTCCTTCAGGTAGGAAGGTAATGATGCCACAAAGGGTCTCAGAATCTGATCTATATAGCTACTGGCATTTTCGGTGACATTTCCCACTCCAGATACTATCGGACGGCCCGGTGGAGGTGTTTTACGTTTATGTATCTTGGGTACACTGTAAAATGTGGCTACTCTTGGGTTTTTGTTAAATATAAAGTCATACTCTCTTTGGGAAATGACTTTGTTTTGGAGTCCTTTGTCTAGAATGGTGCGAAGTTCTGTCAGATATTCTGAGGTGGGGTCCCTCATAAGGACTTCATAACAGGTGCTGTCTGACAAGAGTCTCAGATTTTCGGCCTTGTAATCTGTAGTGTTAAGTATAACTAAGTTCCCACCTTTATCTGCTGGTTTTATTGTTATAGACGTATTGGATGTTAGTTCTTTTAAAGCTGTCTTTTCAGGGTTGCTCAGATTATCAGTCATCCTGAACTTGGGTAGTTTCTCAAGATCTCTGGTGACGAGATCACAGAATACGTCTATGTTAGCAAATCTGTCCCCAAACGGTAGGAACTTCGACTTTGGTCTTAATTGGCTGAATGGCCCCTCTCCTGGGTTCCTATTTGACTCCTCTAAAAGGGAGTTCAGGTCATTGATGGCGTCACTTTCTTGGAGGTTGAGGGGAGGAATGTCCAGGGATTGACTTATCCTCTGGTCTCGTAGGCGATGGAATTTATGTAATTTTAGTTTTCTGCTAAATAGATTCGTGTCCTTCACCCATTCGAATGCACTCACACCAAAGGGCCTCAATGAAGGATTTGTCTATAGTCCCTTCATCTAAGCTATCCAGTTCATTCAAATGTAAGAGACTGTAAGTAATGCAGTATAAACACAATATATTTCAAAACTATATAACTGCATTCTGAATAACACACATCTGGATACAATCATACCTGTCTCACACTCTGCCATTCAATACACACACACAGAAAACTACTAAAATAAAATATAAGCAAAATAAGTAATAAACCAGTCAAAGATAAACATCAGTAAAATCATTTATTATTGAAATATAAAGAAACAGAATTATGGTGTCTCAACAGTGATAGTTATCAGTAGCAAATTTGAGATGACAAACAGTTAACACAGCATACTGCAACATATATAATAAATTAACAGCAACATGCCACAGTTATTCACAGTCTCGTACATCAAAGGAGACATAGTGCTGGTCTGAATCCCTATCCATTACCAGCCACACAGTGCGCATGCGCTAAAAGTGAATGGGGTCACTACAGGTTAATCCAAGTGCTATAAATAGCCTTCAAAGACATAGGATACCTTGTGATTACCTTAGCCTTGACAAAGCACTCGCGAAACGCGCGCGTCGGCAAACACGTGACCACGTGCACGCGCAGAGCCCGAGTTCATGTACACTGACTCGGAGAGATTCAGAGAGTCAGCGTGTCTCAGCCCGTGCACAGTAATGGACTGCTGCAAGATCCTACGATCTTAGCAGTCACACATCAGTAAAGCACAGAGAATATCTGGCAGTAAATCACAGTACAAATGCAGGAAGCCTGAATGCTAATCCCCAAACACAGCATTTAGCTTAAAGGGGCACACACATTGAGCAAAACGGCAACCAATCCAGCAATTAACCTCTGGAGTGCCAGACCATTACCACATATGAAGAGCACTACACCAACTAGGGAAAGGTCTTTCATAATAGACCGATATTAATACCCTAAAAGGAGCAGTACTCAGCTGTTAATTAGGTATATGCATATACAGAATTTACAGCAGTGCCACTAACTTACCAGTATTGCAAAACTAATACTAGTGTCTATCCTAGCCCTGTTATTACACACTTGGGATGTACACGTGTTAAGTATCACACACTTGTATTTAAATACCACCACCCACACATGCTGGTGTTAAAAACTCATAATAGGTGCACATAGACCTAGATCTGTATACACAAGTCTATAATGTACTAATAGCTGCAGCCCAAAGCAGCTAAGTACAGGTCCAATCAACTAGTGCACCTACTAGTATTTCAATACTGGGGCACTACATCTGTGGTCCACACAGCCGCTACTTTCATTACAAGAACTCTAGCCCATTCTCTCCATATGAGGAACACTAGGGCCAGTGAATTACCCTAACACTGGGCATTAATACACCATTGTATACTCCTCTGGATACACCTATCCATAGAGTTAGCCACACTTGGCATCATTTAATCATTGTTTTAAACCCCAATATTTTAACGATATTGTCAATTAATAAAGTTATTTTAAATAAATCACCAATTCATACAGAAACAGAGTGCTATCTACAGGGGCTCTGTCTGTCCATTATGTATAAAGAAATATTTAATGCAGCAAAAATTCCAACGTTTCGACTGCGTATAAGCAGTCTTTGTCAAGGTGAGAGCCTCTCACCTTGACAAAGACAAAGACCGAGTGCCTGGACCTTCCTTCCTATGACCGTAATACTTGACCAGCGCTGTCATGTGTCTCACTCCCCCTGGTGGAATCTCCACTAACTCTCGTTCTTGATTGAAAATGTCGCCATACTCTTCTTTAGACGCTATCCGATAGCATTCATCCTTTAGTCCAGGGGCTATCTTCAAGGATGACAACGGCAGCTCACCGGCTTCATGAAGATACGAGCGAATCACCGACCTCACTATGTCCGCATTCGTGCCTAATATGATGGGTGCACTGGGATGTTCTCGAGCCTCGGGGCAAACCAAGGCTTTCACTGCCATGGGGTGTGATTTATTAGTGTTCAACTGCAGGATATCCACCTTGACCGCCACTATTCTGTCTATGGGGTAATCGTCTTACCTCAGCCCCCACAATGTCATCTTCTCCGCTGACTGCAAAGGAAGGTGGCTGAGGTGCTGATCGTAGAAGGGATGATAGATGTTAGTCACCTGAGACCCTTGTCCAGTAGCGCGGAGTAGACTCCTTTCACGACAACTCGTATGATAGCAGTGGGTCCTACTCTACTGTAGACATGGGGGGACGGTTCATCTTCTGTCGGACCCTTACTTCTCCTCCACTCTCTTTGGGTAAGGCCAGGAATGTAGTGAGGGTTTGCTGTGCTCGGACCGTAAGGGATATGGCACTGGTGGGAGATCTTGGCCGTTTCGGACACTCTCTAGCGAAATGACCTGGTCGTCCACAGTGGTAGCACATGCGTTCACCGTATTGTTGTGAATTTCTGGGTGATCAAGGCGTTGGCCTAGGACTCACAGTGGGAGAGGTTTCCTTTGCATTAGGAGTCCCCGTGGCTTTTGGGCGGGGTACCTCTTTGGTCTCTTCCTTACGCAAATCTTTGGCCTTCTTTGGGGTATGTAGTCTAGTATGGGCCTCATTGACTTTCACCTCATCCAGTAGATCTTCAAACGAAGGAGGCTCTCCTTTCATCAGGGAACGTCTAATCATGACCAAGATATGGTGTGTGGGTATAGCTCCCCGTAGGAATTGGGTGCGTTGATACTCATCCACAGCTGGGGCACTAATGACTTTACAGGAGCGTAAATCCCACAAGACCAGCTGGAGTCTCTGGATAAAATCAGACAAATCTTCTCCCTCTTTCTGACGGAGTGTCACGGTAGCTTATGACAAGATATAATGAACACCAAATATCTGGGTTGAACTGAATGAGGCTTAGATATAATAAAATATATTTATTCCTTAAAAAAGGTGAACACTCCCCCCACCACCCCCCTCCACTTCTCCTTTCCCCCCCTCCTTCTCCCCCTCTCTCCCTCCCCCCTCTCACCCCACCCCCTCTCCCTCCCTCCCACCCCACTCCCCCCTTCCCCCCACCCCCCATCTCTCTCCCCTCCCCCCCTACCCCCCCTCTCTCTCCCCTCCTCCCCTTCCCCCCCCACCCCCCCTCTCTCCCCTCCCCTCCCCCCCTCCCTCTCCCCCCCTCCCTCCCTCCCTCTCCCCCCCTCCCTCCCTCCCCCCCCCTCCCTCCCTCCCTCTCCCCCCTCCCTCCCTCTCCCCCCCTCTCTTCCCCCCCACCCCCTCTCTTCCCCACCCAACCCCCCCCTCTCTCCCCCCACAACCCCCCCTCTCTCTCCCCCCACAACCCCCCCTCTCTCTCCCCCCCACAACCCCCTCTCTCTCCCCCCCCACGCCTCTCTCCCCCTCCCACCCCCCTCTCTCTCCCCCTCCCACCCCTCTCTCCCCCTCCCACCCCCCTCTCTCTCCCCCTCCCACCCCTCTCTCCCCCTCCCACCCCCTCTCTCTCCCCCTCCCTCTATCACTCCCACCCCCCCCTGCCCACCCGTCCCCTTCCCCCCCCCCCAACCCCCTGAGTCAAGATAGAACAGTGACGTACAGGCCTCAAAAGAAAATAAATGTTTGGTTCTGATTTATATCCAGAGGTCTCTAAGGTTCCCCATAAATGTGAATGTAACAATCAATTCATTTTCAACTGTAGCTTCCACAAATATCTCAGAACACTAATAAAGTCCAACCACATGCCTCCTCCCCGCTCCCTTCCCCGTCCCCCCTCCTCCTCGGCCCCCCCTTTTTCCCCCCACCCCATTTCCCCTTCACCCCTCCCCCCTTCACCTCCCCTGCCCTTCCCCTCCACCCCCGGCACCAACTAGACCTTGCCACATCCTAACACGTCCTACTCAAAAGTGCCCTTCTCCCTCCCCCTCCCCTCCCCACCTCTCCCATCTCCCCCCCCCACCCAACACCCTCCCTCCCCCTCTCCCTCTCCCCACCCCCTCCTCCCACCCCCTCCCCTTCCCTTCACCCGCATCCCTCCCTCCCCCCCCACCTCTACCAGGTTCAGGTCCATGGGCCATACCAAACATCCAGGCTCACAAAAGGTTTTTTTTAAGAATTGTTGTCCTGTCAAAGTTTTTCTGTAAGCGGTTTTACTGTTACATTTTACAGATGGTGCTCGACCCTCTGACCGTTCCCATTCCATGTTCTGTGTCCCGGAAGTCTCCCCCGGGGTGTTCAACCCCTGACCTTCCTCGTTTCAATGAGTAAGGTTATCTTTTCAGGACTCGTTGAAGGCCCGCTTACCCCCACCTTTCCTCATGTGTCTGCCCCGCCCTACCCTTACCCAGACAGATTGTTCCGACACCTTTTTTGCTGCTCACCAGATTCCTACCAGCCCGCAAGAACTACGTGCCAGGCCTATTCAGCCTCCCCCCCTTCCCTCCACACCCCCTCAGGGGCCCCAGGTCCACCCGCTCTTGTCGTGGGAAATCCAAAAGCCTCTGAGTTTATAGCTCCAAGAAAGCTTCTAGACTCCAAATGTCTGCTATAAAATTAATATCGCTCAACGTTAAAGGTCTCAACTCAGTCCAAAAAAGAAAACTGGCACTTATAGAGTTTAAAAAAACAAAAGGAGACATCATCTTTCTCCAAGAAACCCACTATAACTCTCCTGTGCCTCCAAACACATTCAAAACCGTATTCCCCCAAGCATTTTTTGCGTCTTCCCCAAGCAAAAAAAGGGGGGTGGCTATTCTAATAAGGAATAATGTCCCCTTCGTCCTCACCAAGACTCAATCTGATCCAGAGGGTCGATTTCTAATACTTCAAGGCACCCTTGCGGGCTCCCCCATAACACTGGCCAACATCTATGCCCCTAATGAAAGCCAACACTTGTTCCTCCAGAAACTACTTGACTCACTGGAGCAACAGGCCCTCTCTTCCCTAATTATCGGAGGGGACTTTAACATGGTGGCCTCCCACATGCAGGATAGGTCAACAACCCCTAGCATTCCTCCCCCCGCTTTTCCAGCTACATCCCACACTACTCAAGCTCAAAAGAAAGCCAAAAAATTTAGAGACATAATGGCAGAATTCTCCCTCACAGACATATGGAGGGCACAGCACCAGGGTCAAAGGGACAAAACCTTCTTCTCCTCCCCCCATTAGTCCTACTCGAGGATCGAATATTTTCTAGGCACCAGCAACATCCTCCGGGCATCCTCCCACTCAAATATAGGCCCAATCACCTGGTCTGACCACGCCCCCATTGAACTCACTCTCTCTGCCCTTCGTAAAGAATAACCCATACAAGTGGAAGCTAAACGACTCCCTGCTCCACTGCCCAGAAACAGAGATGTTAGTCAGAGAAAAACTCTCTATCTTTTTTCAAATTAATAAGGGGTCAGTCTCGGCTCCAGCAATGCTGTGGGAGGCCCATAAGGCCTCAATCAGGGGCGATCTAATCTCAGTCGCGGCCCATAAGAAAAAACAGAAACTCAAGCTTCAAAAAGACCTTACAGATAAGATTGCGCAACTTGAACAACAGCATAAGCACACAGCCTCCAAAAAACCAAGCTAGAGCAGCCCTCAAACACATCCAACTCAAAGAGGTAGAGAGAGCACTGAGATGGTCCAGACAAAAATTTTATGACAAGGGCAACAAGGCCGATAAGCTCTTGGCCACCAAACTCAGAGGCACCCGAGTAAAATCACAAATCTCTAAAATCCGCACTAAGAATTGTCAAATTTCATATATGGAGAAAGAGATAGCTCAGGAATTTGCGGATTTTTATTCGGACCTCTACAACTTACAACCCCCTAACCATGACCCGACATCCCTCGAGACAATTACACAATACCTGGAGCACTGTAACCTCCCATCCCTCTCGAACAAGGAACTAGACGATCTAAATAAAGAAATCTCCCAGGAGGAATTATCAGGAGCCATTGGTTCCCTTAAATTAGCTAAAACTCCCGGCCCGGACGGGTTTACCAACGCTTATTATAAAACATTCTTGCCGATTCTCTCCCCTTACCTCTTAGATATGTTCAACTCTTTCCTGCAAGGGGAACCGATTCCCTCTACAATCACCGCGGCAAACCTGGCAATTATCCACAAGGAGGGTAGAGACCCTCTCCTTTGTGGCAACTATAGGCCAATCTCCCTTCTGAATACCGATCTAAAACTCTATAGCAAGATCTTGGCAAACAGGTTCAACCCAATTCTCCCACGGCTCATTCATATAGATCAAGTAGGATTTGTGTCAGGTAGACAGGCCTCTGACAACACCCGCAAAATTGTGGATATAATAGACCATCTGCGCCTCACAGGAACCAGAGCGTTGATCCTTAGTCGTGACGCAGAAAAAGCGTTTGACAGAATCAAATGGTCCTTCCTAGATCAAACTATGCTGAAATTTGGATTCAGTGGCCCCTTCCTGCAGAGGGTTAGAGCCCTCTACCAAAACCCCACAGCACATGAAAAAATTTCAGGTGGCTTCTCGGACCCCATTAAGATCAGAAATGGAACCAGGCAGGGTTGCCCCCTTTCCCCTCTGTTATTAGCCCTAACAATTGAACCATTAGCGGCCACAATTAGGGAAGATCAGAGCATTAAAGGTATTAGAATTGGCGAAACTGAATACAAAATCTCATTATTTGCTGATGATGTGATCCTAACCCTCGCGGACCCCCACGTCTCCCTCCCCAATCTCCAAAGATTGCTATCCCAATTCGGCACAGTATCTGACTACAAAGTCAATATGGACAAGTCAGAAGCTCTAAACGTATCCCTATTAGACCAGGAATGGAGACTCCTACAAGCTAACTATAAATATCAATGGAGCACTACCCATATTAAATACCTAGGAGTCAGAATCTCAAGTACCTATAGCTCCCTATACCAATCCAACTACTCCCCTGTAGATGGACGTTCACAGAGGTACACAATTGGAGACTTTATAAAGGTGAAATTATAATAGGCTTTATTGTGCCTTTTCCTTTTCATCAGGAAATCATCCAAAAACAGGGGGGGGAACAAAGCTTCTATTCCCTTGGGAGTATTTCTAGTGAAATCCTATGCAATTAATTCACATCTCCCTTAGTAAAGCATGTCTCGCAGCCCCAAAACATATAGCATGAAATAAGCAGATATAAGCAGTCTCTTAATAATGAAAGTCTTATCTGTTAGCTGCTGTAGAGTAAGCTTCTCTGATCTCCTGGAACCGCACCCGTGCGTGCACAGAAAATCAGCATCCAGGTTTAGAAGTCTTATTTGGTGTCTTACAATCAGCTATGCTGGGCAGAGCTCAAGACCGGTCAGCTCCAGAGATATGTGTTCTCTTGGTCAGTCTCTCCTGGGAGACTCAAGAACACTGCTCTGTCTACAAAGTTCAGCTCTCAGTCAGAGCTAAGGAGTCACTTCCTGTCTCAACAGAAAGGCTTTTGTAAGCAATCTAAATCAGGCAGGTGGTGTTTATTAATGGACTACCAGCAGTTAACCCCCACACTGCTAGATTAAAGGCACATTACTTGAACAGGGATTACTCCCCTGTTACATACCTCCCCTGTTTGTGGGAAGCTCGGGCTTGCCACGGCCAAAGCCCATCCTTCCACTCTCATTCTAGATATCTCTGTGACTTGAATGAGAGTGGATGGAGGAAGAGAACCCTCAGTCCTGCTGGGATTGGAGCCCTTTCTCCAGTTTATTCATGTCTCCTCCTGAAGGTGTTTGAGATCAGTACCCCTCAGTCGCTCGAGGAGGACTTTCTCCAAGTATAGTCTTTTTTCTGCGTGCGGGGTCATGAGATTTCCCTCGCGTCGGGTGCTCGTCTTATTGTAGGCATACTGTATGGCAGCAGTTGCAGAGCGTTTAAAAACAGTCCTTTGAGTTTTCCGCTCTTGAAGCTGTCGCTCTGTCCTTTTCCCACTCAATGGGGTTGCTAGTTCAGCCCCTTTTAGATTATGTTGCAATTCCACACCCACTTCCAGAGAATGTCCCATCTTTTCAGCTTCATCAGCTAAGGATTCTTCTGGTTTTAATTCAGCACGTGTACCTTCTTTTGTTGCCTGCTGGGTGGCTGAAGGTTTTGCTAGTGCTTGTTTAGGGGGTTCAAAATTTGCAACCTTGTCTTTCAGATGAGCGGTATTCCCAGCTCTCACTGTACCCTTGTCTTCATGGGTTTTTGAGGCTGTGGGATACTGACGCTTAGTCAGGGTCAATACTTGTCCTTGTAGGACTGTAATCTCATCCGCGAGAGATCCCTGTTTTTTGAGTGCGTCTTGCAAGTCTCTTCTCAGGGAATTTATCTGCATGCTTTGCTTTCTCTGAGCTTGCCTCCACATTTTTATTGCATTGTGAAGCACTATGAACTTCTTTGCTTGGGCCACAGTTACTTGTTTCAGTTTCTGGACCTTCTTGTGCTCCCTTTTGTGCCGCGTCACCTGGGTTCTAAGCTTGGCTTTTAGCGTTGCTTTGGTGATGCTCAGGGTAGCCTTCAGTTTCTCATGCTGCTTTGTGGGGACATACTGGGTCATCAGACGTTCCTGCAGCACTTGAATTTCTTTAGCAGCCTGCAGCTTTTCTTCCTGCAGCGTTTGCTGCTTCTCCTCAGCATACTGGAGGTGTGTACGCAGACCTTGCAGTTGGTTGTGCAGTCAGTGCTCTGCTTCAAACTTTTCCTTGACTTCTTCTGTCAACTGAAAATTTTCTTCTTTCAGTTTTAAGTTTTCTCTTTTTAATCTTGAATTTTCTCCTTTTCCAGTCTCTGTATTCTTCAGGGCTTCTTTGCAGTCCTCCTTCCATTTACGTACATTTGCTTTGAGAATGACAATCTCCAGGCGTGAGGCTTCCTTCTCTAGGTTGAGGGTCTGAAGCTCCTTCTGAGAGACTTTGAGATCTGTATCAAGATTGACAGTAGTTTCTTTAGCAATGTCCAGCTCCTCAGTGAGACTGTGTAGTTCCTTTCTGGAAACTTCCAGGTCTGTGCGGTAGCTGTTGGTCTCATGATGTAAGGCATCCAGTGCTCTGCGGAGTGTCTGAACCTCTTTCTGAGATACGTCCACCTCTGTCCGGACACTGTTGACCTCCTGTTATGAGGCATTCAGCTCTATGCGAAGAGTGTGAACCTCTTGCTGGAAGACTGTCATCTGCTTCAGTGCCTCCTCATACTTCCGCTTTAGCGTAGCCACCATTTTATCAGATTTGCTCTGCTTTTCATCCATGGTGGAAATAGTAGCCTTTGCAGTATCTAGCTCAGTCTTGAGATCGTCCAATTCTGTCCTGGCTAAAGAGTAAATTGTGAGCACATCTTTTTGTAGCCTCACATTATTTTTCTGTAGCTCTGTGTAACCATCTTCCTTTTGTTTCAATTGTTCACGGAGCATATCACAGTCATGCCTGGCATTTTTCAGGGCATCTTCAGGGCTGGTCAATGGATCATCACTCACTGATTCCTGCTCCGCTTCCCTGGGATGGTTGGTTGAGGGTTCCTCACTGTTGGCACTGGACAGACACTTCTTTGGGGTACACGACTTCTGCCTTGGGCCCTCTGGATATTCGGTTAACCGTGGGACGATTTCTCCATTTTCTCTATGCTGCAGGGCAACTCTGTCCCCCATTTTCTCCACAGGATCTGCGGATGTGTCTGTTACTTCCACGGTAAGTGAAGAACCGCTTTTCTTTTTCTTTTTCCGCTTTTTTGTTTTGGATGACTCCGTCCCATCAGGAATACTGGGGTCTCCTTCTTTATTTGATACTTTAGCAGCTTCATTATATACGCCAGGCTTTTCTTGCAGTTGCTTTAGCTGACAGAAATATTGGGTGAGCTGCTGCTCCCGCTCTTTCTCTTGTCGACCATATTCGTCATCATAGAGGGCGGTCTTTACTGTTCGTGCCGAGTTCAGGCATCCCCACCATTCTTGGGGTGTTTTGTGGCTGTGACTCGGTTCGGGTTCCCCGTAAGAGATGTCTTCCTCTTTATTGGACTGGAAGGGCCACTCTTCCGTGGGGTAGGGTTCATTACAGGAACGCTGCATCTTGTCCTCCATTTTTAGGCTATCAGGTGTAATTTTCTTCCTGACCTCAGGAGGCGCTATTGCAGCTGTTGCCACTGTATTTGCTAGAACCCCCAATTGTGGTAGTCCTACAGATGGGCATATTTTGCTTGTAGAGGTCATAGCTCTCACAGGCATCTCTGTAGACTTTTCTTTCTTGGATAATTTTTTTTTTTCAATATCAGCAGTACTGTGCATGCTTTTCTCTTATCAGGTATACAAGATGTGCAGTTGCTAGGGAAAAAAGTCTATTTGCTTTACACCATTTACTTGCTAGGTTTAATCTCTCATTAGGTATGCTGAATGTGTAGTTGCTAGGAAAAAACTTCTGTTTGCTTTACACCATTTACTTGCTAGGTGCAATCTCTTCGCTTCAGCAACAGAATTTGGTTTTCTGCCTGAGTTCAGTAATTTTCAGTCTCATCTTTGGGTATTATGGCATTCACACTTCACACTTTGGGTGTATGTTTTTGCTCCCAAGATATATAGGCAGACTTTTTTACTTGCAGAAAAAAAAACATTCTTTCATTCCCGGCAGGGTGACTCAACACTCAGCATTTGTTTGCTAAAAATTCCCCTGCTTCAGCACAGTCTTGTATCAATTTTCACACTTTTCTGCATATACTCCATTCCCAGTTGGTAGCCCTATGTGGTGTGGCAACCTTTATTTACAAAATCAGTACCACTCGTCGGTCACCATCTGTATTCACTGCTTCAGCGAAACTTTTGAAAACAACAAACACCTATCCCTTTTTAAGGGCTGACTCACTTCTTGAACCCTGACTATGGCTGGAAGGCAAAACCCCTATTTCAATGACCATATTACACTTTGTGATAGGCAAAATAAGGTTTAGCTACTTCAACAGTCTGTCTCCTCTTGGGATTGGGGCAAAGAGTCCATCTGTGGTTTTGCAAGTTTCAGTGGTGTATATCCCTTTAACTCTGATCTCTGCTGCATGAGGTTTTTTTTTCTAAGTTGCTCAGACTGTTTGTAGGCAAAAAGCATAACAAAAAATTTCACATAAAAATCTCCGGTACTTTTTAACTACAAAGACACCTCTCATCTCACTTCGTACACCATATGTAGACGGACGTTCACAGAGGTACACAATTGGAGACTTTATAAGGTGAAATTATAATAGGCTTTATTGTGCCTTTTCCTTTTCATCAGGAAATCATCCAAACACAGGGGGGGGAACAAAACTTCTATTCACTTGGGAGTATTTCTAGTGAAAATACTATGCAATTAATTCACATCTCCCTTAGTAAAGCATGTCTCGCAGCCCCAAAACATATAGCATGAAATAAGCAGATATAAGCAGTCTCTTAATAATGAAAGTCTCATCTGTTAGCTGCTGTAGAGTAAGCTTCTCTGATCTCCTGGAACCGCACCCGTGCGTGCACAGAAAATCAGCATCCAGGTTTAGAAGTCTTATTTGGTGTTTTACAATCAGCTATGCTGGGCAGAGCTCAAGACCGGTCAGCTCCAGAGATATGTGTTCTCTTGGCCAGTCTCTCCTGGGAGACTCAAGAACACTGCTCTGTCTCCAAAGTTCAGCTCTCAGTCAGAGCTAAGGAGTCACTTCCTGTCTCAACAGAAAGGCTTTTGTAAGCAATCTAAATCAGGCAGGTGGTGTTTATTAATGGACTACCAGCAGTTAACCCCCACACTGCTAGATTAAAGGCACATTACTTGAACAGGGATTACTCCCCTGTTACATACCTCCCCTGTTTGTGGGAAGCTCGGGCTTGCCACGGCCAAAGCCCATCCTTCCACTCTCATTCTAGATATCTCTGTGACTTGAATGAGAGTGGATGGAGGAAGAGAATCCTCAGTCCTGCTGGGATTGGAGCCCTTTCTCCAGTTTATTCGTGTCTCCTCCTGAAGGTGTTTGAGATCAGCACCCCTCAGTCGCTCGAGGAGGACTTTCTCCAAGTATAGTCTTTTTTCTACGTGCGCGGTCATGAGATTTTCCTCGTGTCGGGGGCTTGTCTTATTGTAGGCAGACTGTATGGCAGCAGTTGCAGAGCATTTAAAAACAGTCCTTTGAGTTTTCCGCTCTTGAAGCTGTCGCTCTGTCCTTTTCCCACTCAATGGGGTTGCTAGTTCAGCCCCTTTTAGATTATGTTGCAATTCCACACCCACTTCCAGAGAATGTCCCATCTTTTCAGCTTCATCAGCTAAGGATTCTTCTGGTTTTAATTCAGCACGTGTACCTTCTTTTGTTGCCTGCTGGGTGGCTGAAGGTTTTGCTAGTGCTTGTTTAGGGGGTTCAAAATTTGCAACCTTGTCTTTCAGATGAGCGGTATTCCCAGCTCTCACTGTACCCTTGTCTTCATGGGTTTTTGAGGCTGTGGGATACTGACGCTTAGTCAGGGTCAATACTTGTCCTTGTAGGACTGTAATCTCATCCGCGAGAGATCCCTGTTTTTTGAGTGCGTCTTGCAAGTCTCTTCTCAGGGAATTTATCTGCATGCTTTGCTTTCTCTGAGCTTGCCTCCACATTTTTATTGCATTGTGAAGCACTATGAACTTCTTTGCTTGGGCCACAGTTACTTGTTTCAGTTTCTGGACCTTCTTGTGCTCCCTTTTGTGCCGCGTCACCTGGGTTCTAAGCTTGGCTTTTAGCGTTGCTTTGGTGATGCTCAGGGTAGCCTTCAGTTTCTCATGCTGCTTTGTGGGGACATACTGGGTCATTAGACGTTCCTGCAGCACTTGAATTTCTTTAGCAGCCTGCAGCTTTTCTTCCTGCAGCGTTTGCTGCTTCTCCTCAGCATACTGGAGGTGTGTACGCAGACCTTGCAGTTGGTTGTGCAGTCAGTGCTCTGCTTCAAACTTTTCCTTGACTTCTTCTGTCAACTGAAAATTTTCTTCTTTCAGTTTTAAGTTTTCTCTTTTTAATCTTGAATTTTCTCCTTTTCCAGTCTCTGTATTCTTCAGGGCCTCTTTGCAGTCCTCCTTCCATTTACGTACATTTGCTTTGAGAATGACAATCTCCAGGCGTGAGGCTTCCTTCTCTAGGTTGAGGGTCTGAAGCTCCTTCTGAGAGACTTTGAGATCTGTATCAAGATTGACAGTAGTTTCTTTAGCAATGTCCAGCTCCTCAGTGAGACTGTGTAGTTCCTTTCTGGAAACTTCCACGTCTGTGCGGTAGCTGTTGGTCTCATGATGTAAGGCATCCAGTGCTCTGCGGAGTGTCTGAACCTCTTTCTGAGATACGTCCACCTCTGTCCGGACACTGTTGACCTCCTGTTGTGAGGCATTCAGCTCTATGCGAAGAGTGTGAACCTCTTGCTGGAAGACTGTCATCTGCTTCAGTGCCTCCTCATACTTCCGCTTTAGCGTAGCCACCATTTTATCAGATTTGCTCTGCTTTTCATCCATGGCGGAAATAGTAGCCTTTGCAGTATCTAGCTCAGTCTTGAGATCGTCCAATTCTGTCCTGGCTAAAGAGTAAATTGTGAGCACATCTTTTTGTAGCCTCACATTATTTTTCTGTAGCTCTGTGTAACCATCTTCCTTTTGTTTCAATTGTTCACGGAGCATATCACAGTCATGCCTGGCATTTTTCAGGGCATCTTCAGGGCTGGTCAAGGGATCATCATTCACTGATTCCTGCTCCGCTTCCCTGGGATGGTTGGTTGAGGGTTCCTCACTGTTGGCACTGGACAGACACTTCTTTGGGGTACACGACTTCTGCCTTGGGCCCTCTGGATATTCGGTTAACCGTGGGACGATTTCTCCATTTTCTCTATGCTGCAGGGCAACTCTGTCCCCCATTTTCTCCACAGGATCTGCGGATGTGTCTGTTACTTCCACGGTAAGTGAAGAACCGCTTTTCTTTTTCTTTTTCCGCTTTTTTGTTTTGGATGACTCCGTCCCATCAGGAATACTGGGGTCTCCTTCTTTATTTGATACTTTAGCAGCTTCATTATATACGCCAGGCTTTTCTTGCAGTTGCTTTAGCTGACAGAAATATTGGGTGAGCTGCTGCTCCCGCTCTTTCTCTTGTCGACCATATTCGTCATCATAGAGGGCGGTCTTTACTGTTCGTGCCGAGTTCAGGCATCCCCACCATTCTTGGGGTGTTTTGTGGCTGTGACTCGGTTCGGGTTCCCCGTAAGAGATGTCTTCCTCTTTATTGGACTGGAAGGGCCAATCTTCCGTGGGGTAGGGTTCATTACAGGAACGCTGCATCTTGTCCTCCATTTTTAGGCTATCAGGTGTAATTTTCTTCCTGACCTCAGGAGGCGCTATTGCAGCTGTTGCCACTGTATTTGCTAGAACCCCCAATTGTGGTAGTCCTACAGATGGGCATATTTTGCTTGTAGAGGTCATAGCTCTCACAGGCATCTCTGTAGACTTTTCTTTCTTGGATAATTTTTTTTTTTCAATATCAGCAGTACTGTGCATGCTTTTCTCTTATCAGGTATACAAGATGTGCAGTTGCTAGGGAAAAAAGTCTATTTGCTTTACACCATTTACTTGCTAGGTATAATCTCTCATTAGGTATGCTGAATGTGTAGTTGCTAGGAAAAAACTTCTGTTTGCTTTACACCATTTACTTGCTAGGTCAATCTCTTCGCTTCAGCAACAGAATTTGGTTTTCTGCCTGAGTTCAGTAATTTTCAGTCTCATCTTTGGGTATTATGGCATTCACACTTCACACTTTGGGTGTATGTTTTTGCTCCCAAGATATATAGGCAGACTTTTTTACTTGCAGAAAAAAAAACATTCTTTGCAGTGGACTATTTCTTTCATTCCTGGCAGGGTGACTCAACATTCAGCAATTGGCTTTGAAAAACCTTTTTCCCCTATAGGGCAATTTTACACTCAGCATTTGTTTGCTAAAAATTCCCCTGCTTCAGCACAGTCTTGTATCAATTTTCACACTTTTCTGCATATACTCCATTCCCAGTTGGTAGCCCTATGTGGTGTGGCAACCTTTATTTACAAAATCAGTACCACTCGTCGGTCACCATCTGTATTCACTGCTTCAGCGAAACTTTTGAAAACAACAAACACCTATCCCTTTTTAAGGGCTGACTCACTTCTTGAACCCTGACTATGGCTGGAAGGCAAAACCCCTATTTCAATGACCATATTACACTTTGTGATAGGCAAAATAAGGTTTAGCTACTTCAACAGTCTGTCTCCTCTTGGGATTGGGGCAAAGAGTCCATCTGTGGTTTTGCAAGTTTCAGTGGTGTATATCCCTTTAACTCTGATCTCTGCTGCATGAGGTTTTTTTTTCTAAGTTGCTCAGACTGTTTGTAGGCAAAAAGCATAACAAAAAATTTCACATAAAAATCTCCGGTACTTTTTAACTACAAAGACACCTCTCATCTCACTTCGTACACCATATGTAGACGGACGTTCACAGAGGTACACAATTGGAGACTTTATAAGGTGAAATTATAATAGGCTTTATTGTGCCTTTTCCTTTTCATCAGGAAATCATCCAAACACAGGTGGGGAACAAAACTTCTATTCACTTGGGGGTATTTCTAGTGAAAATACTATGCAATTAATTCACATCTCCCTTAGTAAAGCATGTCTCGCAGCCCCAAAACATATAGCATGAAATAAGCAGATATAAGCAGTCTCTTAATAATGAAAGTCTTATCTGTTAGCTGCTGTAGAGTAAGCTTCTCTGCTCTCCTGGAACCGCACCCGTGCGTGCACAGAAAATCAGCATCCAGGTTTAGAAGTCTTATTTGGTGTCTTGCAATCAGCTATGCTGGGCAGAGCTCAAGACCGGTTAGCTCCAGAGATATGTGTTCTCTTGGTCAGTCTCTCCTGGGAGACTCAAGAACACTGCTCTGTCTCCAAAATTCAGCTCTCAGTCAGAGCTAAGGAGTCACTTCCTGTCTCAACAGAAAGGCTTTTGTAAGCAATCAAAATCAGGCAGGTGGTGTTTATTAATTGACTACCAGCAGTTAACCCCCACACTGCTAGATTAAAGGCACATTACTTGAACAGGGATTACTCCCCTGTTACACCCCCCTTGTTTGACCAAATCAAAAAAGACCTGGAGAAATGGAAAAAGCTCCAAATTTCCTGGTTTGGAAGAATTATATCAATAAAAATGAACGTCCTGCCAAGACTTCTTTATTTCTTCCAAACACTCCCTGTCCCCGTCCCAATCGCAGCCCTGAAACATATCCAGGCCCTTTGGAATGATAAATGGACAAGAGTACCACGGTCTGTGATGTTGTCCCCCAAGACAAGAGGAGGTGTGGGGGTCCCCGACATGATCAGATACTATTCGGCGGCCCAGTTGAAGCAGGCTGTAGTTTGGAACTACGACCCGGCTTCCACCTGCTGGCTAGCGATCGAATCACATCATGCTGCACCTGCCACCCTCCAGGTCCATCTCTGGTCACTTGTGGGAGGGAGGGAGGACCACGGCGATTCGCTCTGGGTGCAATTAGATGCACATGGGATGTCTGGCTCAAAAACAAAGGGAAATATGGCCTACTAGCTACCCCATCCCAACTTACCCCCATCTTTGGAAACCCACACTTCCCGCCTGGGTGTTCCAAAAAACAATTCGACCAATTCCAAGGTCTAGGAATAAGGCTGATTGCCGATCTGCTGAAAAATGAGGAGATACTCTCCTTCCAAGAACTCCGCGACAAACATAAACACCAAGGTCTCCATCTGTTCAAATTTCTGCAAATTAGGCACTTCCTTCTATCCCTAGCCTCAAACGCTAAATTCCCCCCATTAACCAGGTTTGAATCCCTTTGCGGCAAGGGCTACTACCAGAGAGGTCTGATCTCAGAGATCTATAGGGGAATGGAGTCGGCAACCAGCCCCCCAATCCACAAATATATGCAAAAATGGTCAGAGGACCTCAATATACAGATAGATATGGACGAGTGGGAGGATATCTGTGAGTTGGCCACAAAGACCTCAATCTGTACAGTGATAAAAGAGAACATATATAAAATACTATTCCAGTGGTACCTGACCCCGGCTAGGCTGAGCCAGATCTTCCCCGGCACTCCCGACCTGTGCTGGAGGGGATGTGGCCAAAAGGGGACATGGCCCACATTTGGTGGTCATGTCCGGAGATTCAGAGGTACTGGACAAAGATCCAGAAGCTTCTACAAGAAACTACGGGGCTTCATTTCCCCCTGAACCCCTTGACCTTCGTGCTGAGCAAACCTATAAACAACCTGCCCCCCCCCCTGAGTAGACTAGTATCAGCTATCCTCACCGCAGCCAGATGCTCAATAGCGGCGGCGTGGAAACACACCAAAGCCTCAGCGAGAAACACGGTGCTGAGAAGAATAGACGAGGTCATGGCCATGAATAAACTTACAGCAATGCTCAATAAAACAATGCCACAGTTTCGGAATACCTGGGACCCCTGGAGCGGCCCGCTAGGACTAGGCCTGCATTAGGCCGTCCTCGTACTGATGGAAAGGGAGGAAGAAAACAAAGTTCCCCCATCCTCCCCCCACACCCACCCCCAGTATGTCTTCCCCCTCCCTCCCCCCTTTGACCTTCCCCCAACCCCATACCTACTGAAAAATACCCACTTTGGGACAACATGTTGTTTAACTCAGTTGAAAAGTCATGTCATGTGCCTATGACATTGTCGTTATCATTTGGATGTATGTTGTCCTCAATAAAAAAAAGTGATACAAAAAAGGTGAACACAGCAATATAGTACAATTAAGAGGCAAGAAGGTAACACTTACTTAGGGTTGGGGGATGGAGAAGTATCAGCTAGCAATTCTTCAGCAATCCGGTGACATCCCATGGGGA
This sequence comes from Ascaphus truei, assembly GCF_040206685.1. Lineage (NCBI taxonomy): Eukaryota > Metazoa > Chordata > Amphibia > Anura > Ascaphidae > Ascaphus > Ascaphus truei. The sequence goes on along the minus strand of NW_027456125.1, from coordinate 423,496 downwards.
ATCAGAAGAACAACTAAAAACTGTAGGGTTGACAGTTTATATGCCTGTGTAACCCTATTCTTAACATTGAATACAGACTATTGGTGAACAATTATCTGTATAAAATCCCTAACGTGGAGACACAGATTAACCCATGCCCCCCAGCTAATTAGCCCATGTGTACTGGGACTCTATGGGTAGCCCCATAATTAAATCAGGGGCAACGACCAGTCTACCAAATGAAGTATTTGCATTGTTTGTAGGTGTAGACAGAACACTTCCAAACCACTCCAGTTTGATGATTCTCCACCCTCAGGTAACAATTAGACTGGCAGAGTCTGTTGATTAGTACTTAGTGTAAACAATCAGGGAGTTAACTTTTGATCACAGTGCATAGGCTCAATCAGCCGGCTGCCCTTCATGACCTATTAGCATAGCAGATGGAGTCTGCATTGTCAGAGCAGATCCAAAATACCATACATATACACTTTAATATCTACACATATTAATAAGTTCCATTCTGGTGGGCTCAGTGGGTCGAAATTTGCCAGTTTTTAATGCCTACTGTGACTCCACACATTGGCCAAATATCAACTCTCTGCGACCTCCAGAAATGGAGATACAGAAATGCACCTTAAAACATTAAAATACAGGATTATAATGAAACATGGGAACAGGGGAACATACATTTTCCTGACATGACAAGGTGTAAGCCACATTCCTGGACCACAGTCCAGTTAACCCCTTGCCTCCCTGGTGAGGTCAGGGGGTGGCCATATGGGGTGCAACCCCTTTAATTCCGGGCCAACCCCCCTCTCCCTCTACATGGAGATTGTAATATTTGGTCCACATCTCGCTCACGTCGTCTTCCTTTCCGTAGGCCCGGATAAGAGAATCCATCATCTGCTGAGCGGTGACATCCTCATGCTGGTCCTTATTCATTTTTATAGTGGTTGACGCGGGAGGTCGTAGACATTCCATTGTTCTCTGTCTGTTTACCGCATCTGAACAGGTCCATTCTTCTAATACCTGGGAAATGTATTCCTTCCAACACCCAAAGGTCTCTTCAACGGTGGGAGTAGGCTTGGTCCCTGAAAAGAATTGTAATTTGCGGTATGGCTGCGGGGGTGGGGATTCAGATTTGGACCCACCCAATTGCAGTATAGCCTTGGCTAATAGCTGGATATCCTCTATTTTACTCGAACCGGGGCTATCTATACATGACCTTGGACTGGAACAGGCTAGTGCACTGAAATCATCGCCATATAAACTCTCGGGAGGGGATGGAGACAATTGTGGCGTGACTCGAGCGAGTTCCGGGGGAGGACTGTCAGGCTCTGTTTTTATGGGCCTCGCGGGGTAGATTACGGGGCAGCGGAATCCCTTAGCTTCTTGGACCCACACACTGGACGGCCTTTCCCCCTCTATTACGTCTTGCCCTACAATCACTAATAGGGCGCGCCACTTTCCGTCAGTGTCCTTGCGGCAGCCCAGGACTCTTATTTTACCCTGTATGTGGGGATGCTGTCGCAGGGCATTCAGGATTATATACGAAACGGCATCCACGGGCACTTGCCCTACTGTGAGCACTCGGAGGGGCGGTATTTGCATCACCAAGGCCCAATCATACACCTCCCCCTGGGAAGGTGAGGATACTATTGTAATATACACGTTTACACTGAATTCAGGCACCCCAGGTCTGAATCTCAGCAGCACCTCCAAATGTAGCCCTGTTTCCCCTAGAACACAGGACACTACCGATTGCTGCCCTTATACCTGTTGGCTCCAGGAGCCTGAGCATCTGCCACGGAGAGCCTGTATACTTACTCTGGTGCAGCGCCTCCACCTGTGAGGGATCCCAGCAGAGCGGAAGCAGCTCCTCACAGGACACAACAATACACACCCACACAGTGTAACATAATGCAACCGTTACTGTGAAGCAATTGATATGAATTATGAATTACTCTCCCTTATGAATAGTTACAGATACACAGTTACCATATGCCTTGCAGGGCTTATTATCCGGAAGTGCCACCCACCATCGTGTCCCACACCGTGTCCCACACCGTGTATCACCACCGTGTCTCACCACCGTGTCTCACCACCTGTCCCACACCGTATCCCACCACCGTGTCCCACACCGTGTCCCACCACTGTGTCCCACCACCGTGTCCCACACCTTGTATCACCACCGTGTCCCACACCGTGTCCCACCACCGTGTCCCACACCGTGCCCCACACCGTGTCCCACCACCGTGTCCCACCACCGTGTCCCACCACCGTGTCCCACACTGTGTCCCACCACCGTGTCCCAACACCGTGTCCAGAGAAATGTGTATCTCACACAGAGTCCCAGAGAGTTCCACAGTGTGTAAAGTCCCTTGGCCACTAGTCCCACAGTGTCCCCAAGGAACCCACCCTTATAGGGGTGATCAGTGCCTGGGTATAGACCGGTATGTTGGTGTACTTGTTGTCTGTTACCTGCCGGGCGCGACAGCACCCGGTCTGATGAAGCTTCACAAAGGATCCGCCGATCATCCCTCTCTCCGCGATGTCGTCAAGGTGATCCCACCAAGGCAAGGTCTCTGCAGTCTCTTCAGTGAGGCCTGATCTCAACCCTCTCTGCAAGGAGTTCAGCGTCTGCTGTGTCCCTAATATATCTAGTCACTAGAGGGATCCGTTCCACAAGCTATGAATGACTCGGGGTCTATCTTGGACCTAGGGGGGTATATGCTGGCCTAGTGTATATGCTGGCCTTACTTGCCCTCCACACGGACCCTCTGTCCCCTACCTCTCCCTGTCACACTCTGACACGCTACCTCCTGTGACACAATTCCTAATCCTCCCTGCAGCATTTATACAGCTCCTATTCGCTCCCTGGCATCAGGTGGTAAACTCCTAAGGCTCATGGGACTTGTAGTACTTTCCCATAGCCTTCCCTGATTGGCTAATGTTCACGCGCTTTCCCACTGTGCATGCGCGACCTACAATGGTCGCTGCTCTGCGCATGCGCAAGCTTCCCCAAGATGGCAGCTCTCTCTGCAAGCACCCGAGCCCCGGCGACGCAGTCGCCCCCTCGGAGCACACCGGCAACCTCCCGCTGCACGCCCCCTCTCTCGGAGCTCCCGACACGCGCATCCGCAACCGGCCACCACTCTCCTGCACAAACAGAGGTAACGCAGCCAGGGGGCACAACCTCAGATGGGGGAACCTGGCTAGGATGGAGGGGGGATGGGAATGAAACAGATAATGAACTAAATGGAATAGAGGAGGATACAAGGGGTTATGGAGGTAGAATGGGTGCAAGCGCGAGTTTGACAAGCAGCGAGACACCTATAGTAAATACTAGAAAACTTCTAAGGCCCCGCTGCCTCAGACCACGCGCCTGCACTGCAGACAGGCGGCGCGTGGAGAGGCACTTGACCGCTATCTGCAGTCTGTAGGGAGCAGGAGCTGGAGCGGGGGGTCGTGGCCAAAACGGGTCGGGAGGGCGCGGCAATGACGTCGGGGAGCGGGGTCATCACACTGTCTGTGCCAGGGGTTCCCTCCCCGCTCCCCCGCAACTAAAGTGAACAGGATTGGGCTCTTGTGTTGGTTATTACATTGGGTTAAGGAGGAACAGGCAGAGCAACTTCACTAACTGACTCTCAATTTGGAGCCCAAAATTATGTTTCTTCAAGACTCTCAGGGCTGGGATTCCCGTAGCTCTGATAACGAGTATTGAAGTTTGATCGTCATTAACTGGTATTCAAGCCGATAGCCGTTAGCCCCAATCATGCTCCAATATCAGTCACCTGAGCTGTGCAAATTTCCCCCACACTTTGTCTCCGTAGTTGAACTATCCACTTTGTGATCCCCCAGTCATTGTGGCCAAGCCTAATGTCCCCCACTCCCCGAAGCGTCCCCTCCTCCGTGCATCTGCTGAAATTGGAGACCCGCAGCGTTATTAAACGTGGACTACAAGATTTTAGCTAAGATTTTATTTATTAGGTTAAGTTGTGTGTCAGATACACTGATTAGTGAGAAAGACATTGAATAATCGGTTATTGGTAAGAGAAATGCAGCAGGATGGATGTTATGAAGGGCTATGTACTAAGTATTGATCAAAGCAAAGCCTTTGATACAGATAATCATACGTTTCTCTTTTGTGTTCTAAAAAGCTATAGGATTCCCAATAAGTTTATATTTGGGTTAAGACTTTGTATAATGGAGCATCAGGAACCCCACTAGTGAATATGTGACACAGAGAGAGATTCAATAAAAAATCAGGCGTCAGTCAAGGATGTCCTTTAAGTCCCCTACTATATGTTTTTGGGAGCGATCCTTATTTCAGACTTTGAGGGGAATCTAAACAAAAAAGGGTTTTTGTTACCACTCCCTTCTCATGGAAATATACAATGTCTTGCTTACGCAGACGATGTAACAGTATGTGTAACAAACTCTGAGGAAGTGAAAGAAGTAAGAACTTTAATTGAGGAATACGGAGCGGTGTCAAACCATGAGAAATGTGTCTCCTGACCCCGATTTCCAGGTAGCTTTTGGATTTCCTGAACCACAAGATGACATTAGGATTTTGGGTGTAATTTTTGGGAAAGAGAATATGAGTGACCACAACTGGCGGCCAATGCTGGATGTCTGTACCTGGAAAGTCCAGGATACGTGTGTGGAGTGTCTGTGCAGGAATAGCAGAGGGGGTCACAGGGCAGGATGTGTGTGTGTAGTATCTGTGCAGGAATAGCAGAGAGGGCCACAGGGCAGGTTGTGTGTGGGGGTCAGCACAGGAATAGCAGAGTGTCCGCCGGGAAGGATGTGTGTGGGGGTCAGCACAGGAATACTAGAGGGTCCACTGGGCAGGATGTATGTGGGGGTCAGCGCAGGAATAGCAGAGGGTCTGCCGGGCAGGATGTATGTGGGGTCAACACAGGAATAGCAGAGTGTCCACAGGGCAGGGCGTGTGTGGGCTTCAGCACAGAAATAGAAGAGGAGCCGCAGATTGACGGGTATCTGGTGTTTGGGAGAGTGATCTCAGAAAGGCTGCACCTCCCACTGTTCCCACCTGCCCCCCAGCCTGAATCCTGCCCCCAGGGTGGCCGCGTGGCTGAACGTGTTGTCAAAGGCCACGTCACAGTACATGGGAGCCCCCCTCTTATGTAATGTGGCCCCCAACGTGGCTATGAGCTTGCGAGAGAGTCCCCGTCTCCGGAAGTCGGGGTGTGTGTAACCCATACGTAACTCTGCAGACTGCTCGCTCAGCGCCCAGGAGACCGGCGGCCCTCCATTTCCATCCCGTGCGCAGAGGGTGGGGAAACTCCGGATACAGCGCTCCACGTAACGCAGGCTGCGCTTGTTACCGCCAAAACCCCAGAACGTGTTAACGATGGAGGCTTCATGGGGGGATAGGGAGGAGAACTGCAAGTCCGCCGAGCTGTGTGGGGGGAGGAGATACTGAGGGGGGTAGAGACTGAGGGGGAGGGAGGAGAGATAGACGGGGGAAGGAGAGACGATGGGGGGGATGGAGGAGGTGTGGGAGGAGAGACAGAGGGGAGAAGGGAGGAGGGACTGTGGGAGGAGAGGGGGGGAGAGAGTCAGAGCTCAGGAGGCACTGAGGATTTTTAGAGAGAAGCGAATCCCGTGAAAATGAGAGATGTTTTGTGGTCGACAAATCATTGGAAGATCTATGTCAGGACAAACGTAAAACACCAGAAGGATAGGAACAGGGAGAGAGGTGCGGGGGAACAGGGAGAGAGGCGCGCTGGGGAACAGGGAGAGAGGCGCGCTGGGGAACAGGGAGAGAGGCGCGCTGGGGAACAGGGAGAGAGGCGCGCGGGGGAACAGGGAGAGAGGCGCGTGGGGGAACAGGGAGAGAGGCGCGCTGGGGAACAGGGAGAGAGGCGCGCTGGGGAACAGGGAGAGAGGCGCGCTGGGGAACAGGGAGAGAAGAGAGGCACGCCGGGGAACAGGGTGAGAGGCGCGCTGAGGAACAGGGAGAGAGGCGCGCTGGGGAACAGGGAGAGAGGCGCGCTGAGGAACAGGGAGAGAGGCGCGCTGGGGAACAGGGAGAGAGGCGCGCTGGGGAACAGGGAGAGAGGTGCTGGGGAACAGGGAGAGAGGTGCTGGGGAACAGGTAGGGAGGTGCGCTGGGGAACAGGGAGAGAGGCGCGCTGGGGAACAGGGAGAGAGGCGCGCTGGGGAACAGGGAGAGAGGCGCGCTGGGGAAAAGGGAGAGAGGCGCGCTGGGGAACAGGGAGAGAGGCGCGCTGAGGAACAGGGAGAGAGGCGCGCTGGGGAACAGGGAGAGAGGCGCGCTGAGGAACAGGGAGAGAGGCGCGCTGGGGAACAGGGAGAGAGGCGCGCTGGGGAACAGGGAGAGAGAGAGGTGCGGGGGAACAGGGAGAGAGGCGCGCTGGGGAACAGGGAGAGAGGCGCGCTGGGGAACAGGGAGAGAGGCGCGCTGGGGAACAGGGAGAGAGGCGCGCGGGGGAACAGGGAGAGAGGCGCGTGGGGGAACAGGGAGAGAGGCGCGCTGGGGAACAGGGAGAGAGGCGCGCTGGGGAACAGGGAGAGAGGCGCGCTGGGGAACAGGGAGAGAAGAGAGGCACGCCGGGGAACAGGGTGAGAGGCGCGCTGAGGAACAGGGAGAGAGGCGCGCTGGGGAACAGGGAGAGAGGCGCGCTGAGGAACAGGGAGAGAGGCGCGCTGGGGAACAGGGAGAGAGGCGCGCTGGGGAACAGGGAGAGAGGTGCTGGGGAACAGGGAGAGAGGTGCTGGGGAACAGGTAGGGAGGTGCGCTGGGGAACAGGGAGAGAGGCGCGCTGGGGAACAGGGAGAGAGGCGCGCTGGGGAACAGGGAGAGAGGCGCGCTGGGGAAAAGGGAGAGAGGCGCGCTGGGGAACAGGGAGAGAGGCGCGCTGAGGAACAGGGAGAGAGGCGCGCTGGGGAACAGGGAGAGAGGCGCGCTGAGGAACAGGGAGAGAGGCGCGCTGGGGAACAGGGAGAGAGGCGCGCTGGGGAACAGGGAGAGAGAGAGGCGCGCTGGGGAACAGGGAGAGAGAGAGGCGCTGGGGAACAGGGAGAGAGAGAGGCGCGCTGGGGAACAGGGAGAGAGGCGCGCTGGGGAACAGGGAGAGAGGCGCGCTGGGGAACAGGGAGAGAGGCGCGCTGGGGAACAGGGAGAGAGGCGCGCTGGGGAACAGGGAGAGAGGCGCGCTGGGGAACAGGGAGAGAGGTGCGCTGGGGAACAGGTAGAGAGGTGCGCTGGGGAACAGGGAGAGAGGCGCTGGGGAACAGGGAGAGAGGCGCGCTGGGGAACAGGGAGAGAGGCGCTGGGGAACAGGGAGAGAGGCACGCTGGGGAACAGGGAGAGAGGCGCGCTGGGGAACAGGGAGAGAGGCGCGCTGGGGAACAGGGAGAGAGGCGCGCTGAGGAACAGGGAGAGAGGCGCTGGGGAACAGGGAGAGAGGCGCGCTGGGGAACAGGGAGAGAGGCGCGCTGGGGAACAGGGAGAGAGGTGCGCTGGGGAACAGGGAGAGAGGCGCTGGGGAACAGGGAGAGAGGCGCGCTGGGGAACAGGGAGAGAGGCGCGCTGGGGAACAGGGAGAGAGGCGCGCTGGGGAACAGGGAGAGAGGCGCGCTGAGGAACAGGGAGAGAGGCGCGCTGGGGAACAGGGAGAGAGGCGCGCTGAGGAACAGGGAGAGAGGCGCGCTGGGGAACAGGGAGAGAGGCGCGCTGGGGAACAGGGAGAGAGAGAGGCGCGCTGGGGAACAGGGAGAGAGAGAGGCGCTGGGGAACAGGGAGAGAGAGAGGCGCGCTGGGGAACAGGGAGAGAGGCGCGCTGGGGAACAGGGAGAGAGGCGCTGGGGAACAGGGAGAGAGGTGCGCTGGGGAACAGGGAGAGAGGCGCGCTGGGGAACAGGGAGAGAGGCGCGCTGGGGAACAGGGAGAGAGGCGCGCTGGGGAACAGGGAGAGAGGCGCGCTGGGGAACAGGGAGAGAGGCGCGCTGGGGAACAGGGAGAGAGGCGCGCTGGGGAACAGGGAGAGAGGCGCGCTGGGGAACAGGGAGAGAGGCGCGCTGGGGAACAGGGAGAGAGGCGCGCTGGGGAACAGGGAGAGAGGCGCGGGGGAACAGGGAGAGAGGCGCGCTGAGGAACAGGGGAGAGGCGCGCTGGGGAACAGGGAGAGAGGTGCGCTGGGGAACAGGGAGAGAGGCGCGCTGGGGAACAGGGAGAGAGGCGCGCTGGGGAACAGGGGAGAGGCGCGCTGGGGAACAGGGGAGAGGCGCGCTGGGGAACAGGGAGAGAGGCGCGCTGGGGAACAGGGGAGAGGCGCGCTGGGGAACAGGGAGAGAGGTGCACTGGGGAACAGGGGAGAGGCGCGCTGGGGAACAGGGAGAGAGGCGCGCTGGGGAACAGGGGGAGGCGCGCTGGGGAACAGGGAGAGAGGCGCGCTGGGGAACAGGGGAGAGGCGCGCTGGGGAACAGGGAGAGAGGCGCGCTGGGGAACAGGGGAGAGGCGCGCTGGGGAACAGGGAGAGAGGCGCGCTGGGGAACAGGGGAGAGGCGCGCTGGGGAACAGGGAGAGAGGCGCGCTGGGGAACAGGGAGAGAGGTGCTGGGGAACAGGTAGGGAGGTGCGCTGGGGAACAGGGAGAGAGGCGCTGGGGAACAGGGAGAGATGTGCGCTGGGGAACAGGGAGAGAGGCGCGCTGGGGAACAGGGGAGAGGCGCGCTGGGGAACAGGGAGAGAGGCGCGCTGGGGAACAGGGAGAGAGGCGCGCTGGGGAACAGGGGAGAGGCGCGCTGGGGAACAGGGAGAGAGGCGCGCTGGGGAACAGGGAGAGAGGCGCTGGGGAACAGGGAGAGATGTGCGCTGGGGAACGGAGAGAGGTGCGCGGGGGAACAGGGAGAGAGGTGCGCTGGGGAACAGGGAGAGAGGTGCGCTGGGGAACAGGGAGAGAGGTGCGCTGGGGAACAGGGAGAGAGGAGCGCTGGGGAACAGGGAGAGAGGCGCTGGGGAACAGGGAGAGATGTGCGCTGGAGAACAGGGAGAGGCGCGCTGGGGAACAGGGAGAGTGGTGCGCTGGGGAACAGGGAGAGGCGCTGGGGAACAGGGAGAGAGGTGCGCTGGGGAACAGGGAGAGAGGTGCGCTGGGGAACAGGGAGAGGCGCGCTGGGGAACAGGGAGAGAGGCGCGCTGGGGAACAGGGAGAGAGGCGCTGGGGAACAGGGAGAGAGGCGCTGGGGAACAGGGAGAGAGGCGCTGGGGAACAGGGAGAGAGGTGCGCTGGGGAACAGGGAGAGAGGCGCTGGGGAACAGGGAGAGAGGTGCGCTGGGGAACAGGGAGAGAGGCGCGCTGGGGAACAGGGAGAGAGGCGCGCTGGGGAACAGGGAGAGAGGCGCGCTGGGGAACAGTGAGAGAGGCGCGCTGGGGAACAGGGAGAGAGGTGCGCTGGGGAACAGGGAGAGATGCGCTGGGGAACAGGGAGAGAGGTGCGCTGGGGAACAGGGAGAGGTGCGCTGGGGAACAGGGAGAGAGTCGCGCTGGGGAACAGGGAGAGAGGTGCTGGGGAACAGGGAGAGAGGTGCGCTGGGGAACAGGGGAGAGGCGCGCTGGGGAACAGGGAGAGAGGCGCGCTGGGGAACAGGGAGAGAGGCGCGCTGGGGAACAGGGGAGAGGCGCGCTGGGGAACAGGGAGAGAGGCGCGCTGGGGAACAGGGAGAGAGGCGCGCTGGGGAACAGGGGAGAGGCGCGCTGGGGAACAGGGAGAGAGGCGCGCTGGGGAACAGGGAGAGAGGCGCTGGGGAACAGGGAGAGATGTGCGCTGGGGAACGGAGAGAGGTGCGCGGGGGAACAGGGAGAGAGGTGCGCTGGGGAACAGGGAGAGAGGTGCGCTGGGGAACAGGGAGAGAGGTGCGCTGGGGAACAGGGAGAGAGGAGCGCTGGGGAACAGGGAGAGAGGCGCTGGGGAACAGGGAGAGATGTGCGCTGGAGAACAGGGAGAGGCGCGCTGGGGAACAGGGAGAGTGGTGCGCTGGGGAACAGGGAGAGGCGCTGGGGAACAGGGAGAGAGGTGCGCTGGGGAACAGGGAGAGAGGTGCGCTGGGGAACAGGGAGAGGCGCGCTGGGGAACAGGGAGAGAGGCGCGCTGGGGAACAGGGAGAGAGGCGCGCTGGGGAACAGGGAGAGAGGTGCGCTGGGGAACAGGGAGAGAGGTGCACTGGGGAACAGGGAGAGGTGCGCTGGGGAACAGGGAGAGAGGTGCGCTGGGGAACGGGGAGAGAGGTGCGCTGGGGAACAGGGAGAGAGGTGCGCTGGGGAACAGGGAGAGAGGAGCGCTGGGGAACAGGGAGAGAGGTGCGCTGGGGAACAGGGAGAGAGGAGCTGGGGAACAGGGAGAGAGGCGCGCTGGGGAACAGGGAGAGAGGTGCGCTGGGGAACAGGGAGAGAGTTGCGTGGGGGAACAGGGAGAGAGGCGCGCGGGGGAACAGGGAGAGAGGTGCGCTGGGGAACAGGGAGAGATGTGCACTGGGGAACGGAGAGAGGTGCGCTGGGGAACAGGGAGAGAGGCGCTGGCGAACGGGGAGAGAGGCGCGCTGGCGAACGGGGAGAGAGGTGCTGGGGAACAGGGAGAGAGGCGTGCTGGGGAACAGGGAGAGAGGTGCTGGGGAACAGGGAGAGAGGCGCGGGGGAACAGGGAGAGAGGCGCGCTGGGGAACAGGGAGAGAGGTGCGCTGGGGAACAGGGAGAGAGGTGCGCTGGGGAACAGGGAGAGAGGAGCGCTGGGGAACAGGGAGAGAAGTACACTGGGGAACAGGGAGAGGCGCGCTGGGGAACAGGGAGAGAGGCGCGCTGGGGAACAGGGAGAGAGGTGCGCTGGGGAACAGGGAGAGAGGTGCACTGGGGAACAGGGAGAGGTGCGCTGGGGAACAGGGAGAAAGGTGCACTGGGGAACAGGGAGAGAGAGGCGCTGGGGAACAGGGAGAGAGAGGCGCTGGGGAACAGGGAGAGAGGAGCGCTGAGGAACAGGGAGAGAGGTGCGCTGGGGAACAGGGAGAGAGGAGCGCTGGGGAACAGGGAGAGAGGTGCGCTGGGGAACAGGGAGAGAGGAGCTGGGGAACAGGGAGGGAGGAGCTGGGGAACAGGGAGAGAGGCGCGCTGGGGAACAGGGAGAGAGGCGCGCTGGGGAACAGGGAGAGAGGCACGCTGGGGAACAGGGAGAGAGGCGCGCTGGGGAACAGGGAGAGAGGCGCGCTGGGGAACAGGGAGAGAGGCGCGCTGGGGAACAGGGAGAGAGGCGCTGGGGAACAGGGAGAGAGGCGCGCTGGGGAACTGTGAGAGAGGCGCGCTGGGGAACAGGGAGAGAGGCGCTGGGGAACAGGGAGAGAGGCGCTGGGGAACAGGGAGAGATGCGCTGGGGAACAGGGAGAGAGGCGCGCTGGGGAACAGGGAGAGAGGCGCGCTGGGGAACAGGGAGAGAGGTGCGCTGGGGAACAGGGAGAGAGGTGCGCTGGGGAACAGGGAGAGAGGCGCTGGGGAACAGGGAGAGAGGCGCTGGGGAACAGGGAGAGAGGCGCTGGGGAACAGGGAGAGAGGTGCGCTGGGGAACAGGGAGAGAGGCGCTGGGGAACAGGGAGAGAGGTGCGCTGGGGAACAGGGAGAGAGGCGCGCTGGGGAACAGGGAGAGAGGCGCGCTGGGGAACAGGGAGAGAGGCGCGCTGGGGAACAGGGAGAGAGGCGCGCTGGGGAACAGGGAGAGAGGTGCGCTGGGGAACAGGGAGAGATGCGCTGGGGAACAGGGAGAGAGGTGCGCTGGGGAACAGGGAGAGGTGCGCTGGGGAACAGGGAGAGAGTCGCGCTGGGGAACAGGGAGAGAGGTGCTGGGGAACAGGGAGAGAGGTGCGCTGGGGAACAGGGGAGAGGCGCGCTGGGGAACAGGGAGAGAGGCGCGCTGGGGAACAGGGAGAGAGGCGCGCTGGGGAACAGGGGAGAGGCGCGCTGGGGAACAGGGAGAGAGGCGCGCTGGGGAACAGGGAGAGAGGCGCGCTGGGGAACAGGGAGAGGTGTGCTGGGGAACAGGGAGAGAGGCGCGCTGGGGAACAGGGAGAGAGGCGCGCTGGGGAACAGGGAGAGAGGCGTGCTGGAGAACAGGGAGAGGTGCGCTGGGGAACAGGGAGAGAGGCGCGCTGGGGAACAGGGAGAGATGTGCACTGGGGAACGGAGAGTGGTGCGCGGGGGAACAGGGAGAGAGGTGCGCGGAGGAACAGGGAGAGAGGCGCGCGGGGGAACAGGGAGAGAGGTGCGCTGGGGAACAGGGAGAGATGTGCGCTGGGGAACGGAGAGAGGTGCGCTGGGGAACAGGGAGAGAGGCGCTGGCGAATGGGGAGAGAGGCGCGCTGGCGAACGGGGAGAGAGGCGTGCTGGGGAACAGGGAGAGAGGTGCTGGGGAACAGGGAGAGAGGCGCGGGGGAACAGGGAGAGAGGCGCGGGGGAACAGGGAGAGAGGCGCGGGGGAACAGGGAGAGAGGCGCTGGGGAACAGGGAGAGAGGCGTGCTGGGGAACAGGGAGAGAGGCGCGCTGGGGAACAGGGAGAGAGGAGCGCTGGGGAACAGGGAGAGAGGAGCGCTGGGGAACAGGGAGAGAGGCGCGCTGGGGAACAGGGAGAGAGGTGCGCTGGGGAACAGGGAGAGAGGTGCACTGGGGAACAGGGAGAGGCGCGCTGGGGAACAGGGAGAGAGGCGCGCTGGGGAACAGGGAGAGAGGCGTGCTGGGGAACAGGGAGAGAGGCGCTGGGGAACAGGGAGAGAGGTGCGCGGGGAACAGGGAGAGGTGCGCTGGGGAACAGGGAGAGAGGTGCGCTGGGGAACAGGGAGAGAGGCGCTGGGGAACAGGGAGAGAGGAGCGCTGGGGAATAGGGAGAGAGGTGCGCTGGGGAACAGGGAGAGAGGAGCGCTGGGGAACAGGGAGAGAGGCGCTGGGGAACAGGGAGAGAGGCGCGCTGGGGAACAGGGAGAGAGGCGCGCTGGGGAACAGGGAGAGAGGAGCGCTGGGGAACAGGGAGAGAGGCGCGCTGGAGAACAGGGAGAGAGGCGCGCTGGGGAACAGGGAGAGAGGCGCGCTGGGGAACAGGGAGGGAGGCGCTGGGGAACAGGGAGAGAGGTGCGCTGGGGAACAGGGAGAGAGGCGCGCGGTGGAACAGGGAGAGAGGCGCGCTGGGGAACAGGGAGAGAGGCGCGCTGGGGAACAGGGAGAGAGGTGCGCTGGGGAACAAGGAGAGAGGAGCGCTGGGGAACAGGGAGAGAGGTGCGCTGGGGAACAGGGAGAGAGGAGCGCTGGGGAACAGGGAGAGAGGCGCGCTGGGGAACAGGGAGAGAGGAGCGCGGTGGAACAGGGAGAGAGGCGCGCTGGGGAACAGGGAGAGAGGCGCGCTGGGGAACAGGGAGAGAGGTGCGCTGGGGAACAGGGAGAGAGGCGCGCTGGGGAACAGGGAGAGAGGAGCGCTGGGGAACAGGGAGAGAGGCGCGCTGGAGAACAGGGAGAGAGGCGCGCTGGGGAACAGGGAGAGAGGCGCGCTGGGGAACAGGGAGGGAGGCGCTGGGGAACAAGGAGAGAGGTGCGCTGGGGAACAGGGAGAGAGGCGCGCGGTGGAACAGGGAGAGAGGCGCGCTGGGGAACAGGGAGAGAGGCGCGCTGGGGAACAGGGAGAGAGGTGCGCTGGGGAACAGGGAGAGAGGAGCGCTGGGGAACAGGGAGAGAGGCGCGCGGTGGAACAGGGAGAGAGGCGCGCTGGGGAACAGGGAGAGAGGCGCGCTGGGGAACAGGGAGAGAGGTGCGCTGGGGAACAAGGAGAGAGGAGCGCTGGGGAACAGGGAGAGAGGTGCGCTGGGGAACAGGGAGAGAGGAGCGCTGGGGAACAGGGAGAGAGGCGCGCTGGGGAACAGGGAGAGAGGAGCGCGGTGGAACAGGGAGAGAGGCGCGCTGGGGAACAGGGAGAGAGGCGCGCTGGGGAACAGGGAGAGAGGTGCGCTGGGGAACAGGGAGAGAGGCGCGCTGGGGAACAGGGAGAGAGGAGCGCTGGGGAACAGGGAGAGAGGCGCGCTGGAGAACAGGGAGAGAGGCGCGCTGGGGAACAGGGAGAGAGGCGCGCTGGGGAACAGGGAGGGAGGCGCTGGGGAACAGGGAGAGAGGTGCGCTGGGGAACAGGGAGAGAGGCGCGCGGTGGAACAGGGAGAGAGGCGCGCTGGGGAACAGGGAGAGAGGCGCGCTGGGGAACAGGGAGAGAGGTGCGCTGGGGAACAGGGAGAGAGGAGCGCTGGGGAACAGGGAGAGAGGTGCGCTGGGGAACAGGGAGAGAGGAGCGCTGGGGAACAGGGAGAGAGGTGCCCCCTCTGCCTGCATGGCTCCGGCATCAAATGACGTTGTGGGGTCTTGTGACTTCAAGCAGACACAGACACGTGCAGGCACACGCAGACACAGACACGTGCAGGCACACGCAGACACGTGCAAGCACACGCAGACACAGACACGTGCAGGCACACGCAGACACGTGCAGGCACATGCAGACACAGACACGTGCAGGCACACGCAGACACAGACACGTGCAGGCACACGCAGACACAGACACGTGCAGGCACACGCAGACACAGACACGTGCAGGCACACGCAGACACAGACACGTGCAGGCACACGCAGACACGTGCAGGCACACGCAGACACACGCAGACACAGACACGTACAGGCACACGCAGACACAGACACGTGTAGGCACACGCAGACACAGACACGCGCAGATGCTGTGTGTTAGGGTAAGGGCAGGAATACCATAGGAGGCCGCAAGGCAGGATGTGTGTGGGGATCAGTGCAGAGAGCCGGGGGGGTGGAGAGACGGGAGTGGGGGGGAGAGACGGGAGTGGGGGGGGGAGAGATTACCTTGCAGTGCAGGACTGCTTGCTCTCGGGCCCCCGCGTGCTTTGGATGTCCTCCATTACATACAAACGGTGGCTGGTGGTCCGTATGCTGCTTCCACGCTTGGCGCTGACATCACTAAGCACCGCCTCCAGCGCTGGCTGGCACCCTGAGGGGGGGTCGGGATGAAAGTGCGATGATTATAGAGAAACTTCACAGCGGAACGCATTGGGCGCTTTGGAATGTAACCATTTCTACCCTTCCCTGCCCTGTTATACGCTCCAAGTCGGCACCGGCGATCCACCGCTACGCACTTCGCGGCAAGGACATCTCTCCACCGGGTCATTGGCAGGCAGGCCAGATGTACAGTGCCTGAGGCATTTAAAAATGGCGGCTCTGATGTCAGGAGAAGCAGAACATTTAAAAATGGCGTCTCTGGCTGAGGTAAATTTGGTGTCTGCCGCAGCACACGGGAGACCGGGAATTTTAACACATTTATACCTTTCTGGGATCATCCACTCGGCAAAACAAGATAGTGGAATAAAATGCGGTTTATTCTGGTAAACCCGCGTACACACAAATAGAATACAGAATACAGAATACACACTTACTGGGAGTCTGGGGGTGACAACTAGCCTCCAATAGGTGCAGGGCGCCTGCTTCAGTAAAGGCTTACCCCGTCCTCTCCGCGTCACTGGACTGGAGCAAGTAACATTATTCCTCAGAACTTGTCCCTCGCTCGGCTGGGCTCCCCGGCACCTCAATGCCTAGAGCTTTGCTATTCCGAGCAAAACACCGGGGAAAACCCGCCGGTGCGTTACTGGGCCCAGTCCCAAGATTGCCTGTCAGTCTGAGAGACAGAGAGAGGGAGGGAGCTCTCTGATTGGACACGAGATCTATTTAAGGGATTGCCCAATGTCAAACATGGAACAGGGACTAGAAGCCAATCAGAGCGTGGGAATTTTTCCTACCAGCCAATCAGAACGGGGCTCGTATGGCTGCTGATGTCAGAGGAGGGGGCGTGCCAAGCCGGTTTGAAAAACCAGGTGGGCGGGAAATATGAACTAGCCAATGTGAAACGCGCCACTGAGCAGCAACTTCCCCCAGCTAATTCATATTTCCCCCGCTGCGCAGGCTTCACCAGGTCAGAGGGTGGGGTGCCCCCTCTGGATCTGGCACTTAGCCTTTTCCCGCTCACCAAACAGTTCTCTCAGCTCCGGACCTCCTTCCTCCTTTGAACTTCAATGACTGTGCAGACATCCTGGCACCTATGTAACTGCCCGGGCTGGCTGCATAGACCAGGCCGGCACAACTTGTAATGTGACGTGGGCCAAACTGCTCCATGGAAAACAGATTTGGACCGCACGTGCTCAGGGTGCCGGCGTCGCGACGTGCGAGCGCATTATTGCGACACCCAATTTCAAGGATAGTTCCTAAAGTGCTCGCTTCGCAGTAGCACGTTGACGCTGCGACATTGTGCCAAGACATGTGAATTTGTCTTCCAGGCTGCAGTCGTGGGACGTCAGCGTCACGTGAGCTGGTTCAGCCAAAGAGGGCAACCAGCTCTGTGACGTGTTCGCCACGCACCCAATCTCCTCCCTAATCTCCTGCAACCTAGAGCAAACAACGCTGGGGCAGCAGGAGTGCCCATCATCATCATATCTCCCCCAGCCCCCCTCATCATCATCATATCTCCCTCAGTCCGCCTCATCATATCATCTCCCCCTCAGATCATCATATCTCCCCCCGCAGATCCTCATTTCTCCCCCAGCCCCTCTACACGTCATCATATCTTCCTCAGTCCCCCTAATCATATCATCTCAACCTCAGATCATCATCATATCATCTCTCCCCCCCCCATATACCTACCTGATTAGAAGTAAGGCGGGGGGAGACGCCGGTATGCGGTGGCGGCGGCGAGCAGCAGAATAGTGTGAGCAGAGCAGGCAGGACTGCACGGGGTAAGAAGCGCTCGCTGTAGCAGCAGGATAGCGTGAGCAGAGCAGGCAGGACTGCACGGGGTAAGAAGCGCTCGCTGTAGCAGCAGGATAGTGTGAGCAGAGCAGGCAGGACTGCACAGGGTAAGAAGCGCTCGCTCTAGCAGCAGGATAGTGTGAGCAGAGCAGGCAGGACTGCACAGGGTAAGAAGCGCTCGCTGTAGCAGCAGGATAGTGTGAGCAGAGCGGGCAGGACTGCACGGGGTAAGAAGCGCTCGCTCTAGCAGCAGGATAGTGTGAGCAGAGCGGGCAGGACTGCACGGGGTAAGAAGCGCTCGCTGTAGCAGCAGGATAGTGTGAGCAGAGCAGGCAGGACTGCACGGGGTAAGAAGCGCTCGCTGTAGCAGCAGAATAGTGTGAGCAGAGCGGGCAGGACTGCACGGGGTAAGAAGCGCTCGCTGTAGCAGCAGGATAGTGTGAGCAGAGCAGGCAGGACTGCACGGGGTAAGAAGCGCTCGCTGTAGCAGCAGAATAGTGTGAGCAGAGCGGGCAGGACTGCACGGGGTAAGAAGCGCTCGCTGTAGCAGCAGGATAGTGTGAGCAGAGCAGGCAGGACTGCACGGGGTAAGAAGCACTCGCTGTAGCAGCAGGATAGTGTGAGCAGGGCAGGCAGGACTGCACGGGGTAAGAAGCGCTCGCTGTAGCAGCAGGATAGTGTGAGCAGAGCAGGCAGGACTGCGCGGGGTAAGAAGCGCTCGCTGTAGCAGCAGGATAGTGTGAGCAGAGCAGGCAGGACTGCACGGGGTAAGAAGCACTCGCTGTAGCAGCAGGATAGTGTGAGCAGAGCAGGCAGGACTGCACGGGGTAAGAAGCGCTCGCTGTAGCAGCAGGATAGTGTGAGCAGGGCAGGCAGGACTGCACGGGGTAAGAAGCGCTCGCTGTAGCAGCAGGATAGTGTGAGCAGAGCAGGCAGGACTGCACGGGGTAAGAAGCACTCGCTGTAGCAGCAGGATAGTGTGAGCAGAGCAGGCAGGACAGCACAGGGTAAGAAGCGCTCGCTGTAGCAGCAGGATAGTGTGAGCAGAGCAGGCAGGACTGCACGGGGTAAGAAGCGCTCGCTGTAGCAGCAGGATAGTGTGAGCAGAGCAGGCAGGACTGCTCGGGGTAAGAAGCGCTCGCTGTAGAAGTAGGATAGTGTGAGCAGAGCAGGCAGGACTGCACAGGGTAAGAAGCGCTCGCTGTAGCAGCAGGATAGTGTGAGCAGAGCAGGCAGGACTGCACGGGGTAAGAAGCGCTCGCTGTAGCAGCAGACACTTCTCACTCTGCTAGAGTGCGCTCCTACCCTGCGGTCCTCCTCTGACTCGGGGGGGGCCGGGGGGAGAGAGCTCGGGTAGGCCGGGGGGGGGCCGGGGGGAGCGTGCTGGGAGCGGGCTCGGGGGGCCGGGGGGAGAGCGTGCTGGGAGCAGGCTCGGGGGGGCGGGGGGAGCGAGCTGGGAGCGGGCTCGGGGGGGCCGGGGGGAGCGAGCTGGGAGCGGGCTCGGGTGGCCGGGGGGAGCGAAATAGGAGCGGGCAGGAACGGGCTCGGGGGGGCTGGGGGGAGCGAGCTGGGAGCGGGCTCGTGGGGGCTGGGGGGAACGGGATGGTAGCAGGCTCGGGGGGCTGGGGGGAGCGAGCTGGGAGCGGGCGGGAGCGGGCCCGGGGGGGCTGGGGGGGAACAGGCTGGGAGCAGGCTTGGGGGGGCCGGGGGGAACGGGCTGGGAGCAGGCTCGGGGGGCCGGGGGGAGCGAGCTGGGAGCGGGCAGGAACGAGCTGGGAGCGGGCCCGGGGGGGCTGGGGGGGAACAGGTTGGGAGCAGGCTCGGGGGGGCCGGGAGGAACGGGCTCGGGGGGGCCAAGGGGAACGGGCTGGGAGCGGGCTCGGGGGGGGCAGGGCGAACGGGCTCGGGGGGGCCGGGGGAACGGGCTCGGGGGAGCAGGGGGGAGCGAGCAAAAGCCTATAAACCTGCCTGCCGGGCTATCCCCGGGTGATTCATGACTTATCCAAGCTTTGCTCAAGATTCCATTCAAGTACAGCGGTAGCGGTTCCAGGACGCAAGGGGTTAACAACATGGTAACTAAGGATTTACCACAACTTCAGGAATTCGTTTGACCTGGTGACTCCCGGACGAATTCCAACGGAAAAGAAAAAACTTCTTCCATTTGGTGGAAATATTAGGTTGGCGACCTGCGACCTCGACCTGCGACCTGCGCCCTGTGACCTGCGCCCTGCGCCCTGCGACCTGCGACCTAGCCAAGAGGACTTTAAGCCAGAGACTGCATTTCTTCAGCTTTATCGCAAAGGACTTATTTTGTTTCCCCGTCCCAGTAAGTGTTGTATTATATTGTTGTGCATTAAGTGTATTCTGAGGTTGTCGTGTGTTTGTCTATTAAGGAAATAAATGACAATTTATTTTGCCTCCTTGTTGTCTTCAAATCGAGAATCCCAAAAAAATAAAAGTGTTAATAAGTTCTGGTCCACCGTGACCCGGGGTAACCGCTCCTTCTGCGGATAGATATAACCGTGACCCGGGGTAACCGCTCCTTCTGCGGATAGATATAACCGTGACCCGGGGTAACCGCTCCTTCTGCGGATAGATATAACCGTGACCCGGGGTAACCGCACCTTCTGCGGATAGATATAACCGTGACCCGGGGTAACCGCTCCTTCTGCGGATAGATTTAACCGTGACCCAGGGTAACCGCTCCTTCTGCGGATAGATATAACCGTGACCCGGGGTAACCGCTCCTTCTGCGGATAGATATAACCGTATGAGCCGGGGTAACCGCTCCTTCTGCGGATAGATATAACCGTAACCCGGGGTAACCGCTCCTTCTGCGGATAGATATAACCGTAACCCGGGGTAACCGCTCCTTCTGCGGATAGATATAACCGTAACCCGGGGTAACCGCTCCTTCTGCGGATAGATATAACCGTGACCCGGGGTAACCGCTCCTTCTGCGGATAGATATAACCGTATGACCCGGGGTAACCGCTCCTTCTGCGGATAGATATAACCGTGACCCGGGGTAACCGCTCCTTCTGCGGATAGATATAACCGTGTGACCCGGGGTAACCGCTCCTTCTGCGGATAGATATAACCGTGACCCGGGGTAACCGCTCCTTCTGCGGATAGATATAACCGTGACCCGGGGTAACCGCTCCTTCTGCGGATAGATATAACCGTGACCCGGGGTAACCGCTCCTTCTGCGGATAGATATAACCGTGTGACCCGGGGTAACCGCTCCTTCTGCGGATAGATATAACCGTGACCCGGGGTAACCGCTCCTTCTGCGGATAGATATAACCGTGACCCGGGGTAACCGCTCCTTCTGCGGATAGATATAACCGTATGACCCGGGGTAACCGCTTCTTCTGCGGATAGATTTAACCGTGACCCGGGGTAACCGCTCCTTCTGCGGATAGATATAACCATGACCCGGGGTAACCGCTCCTTCTGCGGATAGATATAACCGTGACCCGGGGTAACCGCTCGTTCTGCGGATAGATATAACCGTGACCCGGGGTAACCGCTCCTTCTGCGGATAGATATAACCGTGCCCCGGGGTAATCGCTCCTTCTGCGGATAGATATAACCGTGCCCCGGGGTAACCGCTCCTTCTGCGGATAGATATAACCGTATGACCCGGGGTAACCGCTCCTTCTGCGGATAGATATAACCGTATGACCCGGGGTAACCGCTCCTTCTGCGGATAGATATAACTGTGACCCGGGGTAACCGCTCCTTCTGCGGATAGATATAACCGTGACCCGGGGTAACCGCTCCTTCTGCGGATAGATATAACCGTATGACCCGGACCCCAGCTACAGACACACGGCATCGGTACAATACACTTTCAAATGGCTGACTCCACCTAGTGGTGAGTAGCGGTACGTTTATAAGGGGAGATATTACCGGGGCGTGTGCGTACGCGTACCCGCAGGCGGTGCCTGCTCGCCGGGTACTTTTACCGGAGAACTGGTAACTTGGGTCCCGACCCCGTAGGCGCATTGGCGCATTCTGACAATAGATTCACCCAAATATCCCCCCTAAAAGTCATGCACAAGACGTTGTGATGGATTCAATAAAATGCCTATCTCTTCATCTGTAATGTGTACCTTGCTATGCCTATGATCCTTACTCAAAATGGCTACCGCAGCTCCCGCTCCCATCAAGTGTGGAAGATGGCGCCCAAACCCAAAAGCTGATGTGTCCACTAAACTACAATAACAAGACCATGAACTACAATAACAAGACCATACAAGGACATGACCTAACAAGAACCAATGAGACACTGACCTGTGCATTTGCACACAACCCTTAGACCTTAGAAAAGACAGCTCTTTTTTTTGCATACAATCTCTCCCCTGAGTCCCTATATAAGAAAACGCCGGCTGTAACAATAAAGGAAGCATTATCATTCTGAACTTTGGAGTCAGTGTGATTTTTCTCGTGCATGCACTACCTACATAGGAAACAATTTGGATGGGGACAGATACTCTGCAGAGGTTTGGTCTGATCCAACTCAGCTGGCACCCAACGTGGGGCTCCGGGTTGTGAACCAACAGACAGCCGTGAACAGAGGGACCGAGGTGGACCAAATACAGACGCGGCAGGAGACTGATCACCTCTGTTGTACGGTAAGATAACATTTATTATCTACCGATACGCACTGTCTCCGCTGTTGGTCTATTTCTGTGTCTCATACGGCTCTCCGAAGGTCACCTAAAGACAGGTAGATATCTTTCCCTGAGCCCGTTTTAAACTCGAACCTGTTACCTAGACTATTTGTCACCCGGTATATGTTATACGTGTTAGTCGGTGCCGCAAGTGGGAGCCCGAAGTGGAGTGGGAATTTTGCCGGCCGACTAGGGGTCTTGTTATTGTACGTTATAAACTTGGTGGAAGAAGGGGAATGGGGAAGTAGGGGAAAGTCGGACAAAGAGGAACACGATTTTCCCGGTAGTGACAGCGCGATGTGCGCGTTGCGGAGGGAGGGGTGTTGAGGTGCGCGTTACGTTTGGTAACAGCGCGGTACTCTGCCGACTAATTCCTGAACAACCTTTTCCTCTCTCTCGTAATCAAGTGGTATGTCATGTCCAAAATGTGTTTGTGGATTAATGTTGGGAATTCATGAGGACGGGTGGGGATTGTTGAGTAAAAGAGGAAAGAATATAGCCCACAGGTACTTGGGCGACAACCCCTAGACGTTAAGCTGCCCGAACTCCTGTTTTTTTCCACGTTAGCATACACTTTTCCAGTAAAAAAGAAAGTGAGGAAAAGAGAGTGAAGAAGCTTGAATTCAAGTTCCCATAAAGTGTAAAACCATGGGAGCACAGGCGAGTAAGACAGAGAAAGGAGTCTTAGCCTGCCACCTAGTGGCCGAGAGAGAGGGAAAGGAGAATGTTAAGAAAGCAAGTAGGCTGTTTAAAGTATGTGGAATTAGCACAAAAAAAGGTCGATTACAGCCAGAAGAGTGGCGAAAAATATTGGAAAAAAAGAGAGGAATTTTGAATGATAACAACCTGCTGAAGACAGCGGAAGCCTGGTTTAATGTCGCCAAGGCTGTCCACAGAGAAAAATGGACCGAGCAGGAGATAGAAAAGGGAGGGAAGGTTGTATTTCTTTATCACCCTTGCGGCAACTGTACAAGTAACCCCCCTGAAAATGACCAACCCCCACCCTATGCTGGTGCTGACCCACCCCCCTGGACATGTTTAAGGTGTGACACACGAAACCCCCAATGGAGGGAAGATTGTAATAATTGTGGTGCGCAGCGCCCCCGTGTGACTGATTCACCTGTACCCACTCCTTTGTTACCTTCGCTCCCAGTCCCGACAGCACCCCCGCAGGCAGGACTGCACGGGGTAAGAAGCGCTCGCTGTAGCAGCAGGATAGAGTGAGCAGAGCAGGCAGGACTGCACGGGGTAAGAAGCACTCGCTGTAGCAGCAGGATAGTGTGAGCAGAGCAGGCAGGACTGCACGGGGTAAGAAGCGCTCGCTGTAGCAGCAGGATAGTGTGAGCAGAGCAGGCAGGACTGCATGGGGTAAGAAGCGCTCGCTGTAGCAGCAGGATAGTGTGAGCAGAGCAGGCAGGACTGCACGGGGTAAGAAGCGCTCGCTATAGCAGCAGGATAGTGTGAGCAGAGCAGGCAGGACTGCACGGGG
The DNA here is from genome assembly GCF_040206685.1 of Ascaphus truei. Taxonomy (NCBI): domain Eukaryota; kingdom Metazoa; phylum Chordata; class Amphibia; order Anura; family Ascaphidae; genus Ascaphus; species Ascaphus truei. Next base: position 400,473 of record NW_027456125.1, on the reverse strand, counting down.
TAAGAAGCGCTCGCTGTAGCAGCAGGATAGTGTGAGCAGAGCAGGCAGGACTGCACGGGGTAAGAAACGCTCGCTGTTGCAGCAGGATAGTGTGAGCAGAGTGGGCAGGACCGCACGGGGTAACAAGCGCTCGCTGTAGCAGCAGGATAGTGTGAGCAGCACCCTACCCCGTGCAGTCCTGCTTCATAGCCCAAGCAGGTAGAAGGCGCCCCAATAATGTATGTCACCTTCACCCCCCCCCCCCCCAAGCCTCCTCCCTGGTAACCACCCTACCAGAACCAGAGAAACAACCTATGCCCTTTTATCGTAGAGTGGCCCAAAAAAAAGATCCAAAAAACATATTCAGCAGCTCGACGGGATTTGGTTAGCTTATGCGAGATTAAGGGGGGGAAGCATACTGGCCCATAATGGAAAAAAGCCTGACGGACGCTACGGTGACAGGTGATAATGGACTTTTGTGACCAATTACGTGACTGGACCAGGGAAAAGCTGGCTGATCAAGCCACCAATATACAGGATGTGACTCAGGAAAAAGGGGAATCAGTGGAGAAATTCCATATCAGATTGTCCCAGGTTTTTTCAGATTTAGGTTTTACCACCTACAACAAAGCCCATAGTCAGATGTTATCTGCTGCATTTGTAGCCGGACTCGAGGTACCCATTCGGAAAGGTTTAATTATGGCACGACCAGAATTCCGGGTACTCCCTCTAGATACCCTTTTGTTGGTAGCGAAGGGTCTTGAATCAAGTCAGGCTCTGAAGAAAAACACCCCTATTATGTTGGCGGAGAATGTCTCTGCCCCCACTTATGGCCAAGGTTACAATCATGTGCAGTATGAGCCTCGCAGGATACAATACAATACCGGGAATAATAGTAACTCCCCTTACTCCCAGTGGAACCAAAGCAGGGACAACCGCTACCCCCATGATGACACATTACCTCCCCGCCAAATGCCCCTTCAGCCCACCAATCATGGTGGGGACCAGCCCCGCTAGGAATCCGGCAAGCCTGTGTCAACCCCCCTTCTAGCCGTAGCCGCCCGGGAAGGAGAAGGTCCCCTAGCCCAGGTTATAATACCCATAGAAGGTCACCTCACCCCCTTCCTGGTAGACACAGGTGCAGCCAGGAGCGTAATTAGAGCTGCAGACATACCCGACCCTTCCTATTTGTCTGATATTGATGTTTTATGTGTGGGGGTAGATGGCACACCACGCTCTAGCCCATTAACACGACCCCTACAGATAGGTCCCTACCCTGAACTATTTGCACGATTTGTAGCTTCCTCTACCTGCCCGCTTAATCTGTTTGGCGCTGATGTTTTATCCAGGTTACAGGCCTCCATAATATTCTCCGAGGACGGCACCATTGATGTAACCTCCCCGCTCTGGGAGTCAGATGTCTCTGCCCTTTGTTCCCTTCCAATACTTTTGGCATTAGCGGACAAACCCTCAGCCGCCAGTATACCGCCCGCTGTCATGGATAGGATCCCGTCCAAATTATGGTCCACAGGCCCTGAGGATATCGGGCACCTAACGGTACCGCCCATTGTTGTACAGCTCAAACAAGGGGCTCCGCTTCCCCGTATACCGCAATACCCACTAAAGATAGCACAAGCTGATGCTATCACGAAACATGTTAAGGCTCACCTTGCAAATGGCGCATTAATACCTTGCACCTCACCCTGCAATACCCCTCTTTTCCCTGTGAAGAAACGCACCGCGAAGGGTGAACCTGATAAGTATAGAATGGTTCAAGATCTTCGAGCAGTAAATGATGCAACTGTTTTAGACACTCCCATTGTCCCCAACCCACACACACTCCTTGCAGGGGTTCTGCCCACAGCGCGATACTTTACAGTGGTGGATTTGGCGAATGCATTTTTCAGTGTTCCGTTGCACCCTTCATGTATGTATCTTTTTGCATTTACTCATGAGGGCCAACAGTATACATGGACCGTAATGCCACAAGGGGCACAGAACTCTCCCAGCCAGTTTGCCAAGGCAATGGCCACCGTTTTAGACACGTGGCAGAAAGAGAACGTTTCTTTAACCCTGTTACAATATGTTGATGATTTACTTCTATGTGCAGATGATCACATGTCTGCCGAACAAGCCTCCGAAAGTCTACTATGTTATCTGGCGGATCAGGGATGCAAGGCGACACTCCTCAAACTCCAGTGGTGCTCCACCTCTGTTGTATTCCTCGGTCATTGTCTCTCACACGGAACAAGACATCTCACTCGCGATCGAGTCACAGCCATACTGGACATACCTTTGCCACAAGGCCAGAAACCGCTACACGCGTTCCTTGGACTTATTTCGTACTGTCGCTCCTGGGTTCCAGAAGCCTCGCTGTTGGTGCAACCATTGTATGATGTCTTAACAACAAATCCCTTCCAGATGATCCCAGAGGCTTCCAAGAATTTCACTGTTCTCAAACAGGTAATATCCTCGGCCCCTGCCTTGGGCCTCCCAGACTATGATTTACCTTTCAAGCTTTTAGTATCAGAACGAAATGGACATGCAACTGGAGTGTTAACCCAGCCACACGCTGGCCGATGTCGACCTATTGGTTATTACTCCAGCCGTCACGACGCTGTGGCTCGTGGTGGACCGTCCTGTCTTCATGCTGTCTTTGCTGCTCAAGCACTGCTGGATAAAACTTCGGACATCTTTCTAGGGCATGACCTCATTCTTCGGGCACCACATGACATTGCTGCTATTCTCAATCAGACACAGCCAAAACATCTGTCCGCTGCCAGACACCTCAGGTTGCAATGCTCGCTTCTCATTCCAGACAATGTCACACTTCTCCGGTGCCAAGTGCTTAACCCCTCCACTCTTCTTCCACTTCCCGAGGGAGGAGATGTGTAGGGACACGAACAAGAACAAAGCACAGCTGGAGCCGACCCACCCCATGATTGCTTCGAACTCATGAAGCTAGAAACAGCTCATCTGCCCACGGTGAGTGAATCGCCGATACAGAACCCAGATCTAATCCTGTTTGTGGATGGTTCTTGATATGCTGATCAACAAGGCACCTACCATACGGGTTATGCTGTCACCACAGACACTGTGGTCCTACTGGCAAGCACACTACCGTCAATAGCATCTGCACAAGAAGCCGAACTACAAGCTCTCACTGCAGCGTGTAAACTGGCAGAAGGACAAACGGCGAATATCTACACTGACTCTAGATATGCCTTTGGTGTAGCACACGATTTTGGCGTCATTTGGCAAACCAGGGGATTTCTGACAGCAGCAGGAACACCAGTGAAACACAGCTTAGCCATACAAGCTCTGATGGACGCCCTACTCCTTCCAAGCCATGTGGCCATCCTAAAGGTAAAAGCCCATGGGAAACTGAACACAGAAGAAGCCAGAGGAAACCATCTGGCGGATGCTGCGGCAAAACAAGCTGCCAGCGGGATACGAGAAGTGGAAGATCGAGTGGACACGACAAGGATGGTTCCATTAATGCAGAACCTCCCAGTGAATCGAGAATATCTGAAGAAGTTGCAAGAATCTGCAACAAAGGAAGAAAAGGAAAGCTGGAAGAAAAGAGGTGCATCACCCCAAGAAGGAAATTACGAGTACAAAAAGAAACTTTGTCTGCCACGGGCACTGTATCCTGCTGTGGTACAATGGGCACATGGAGCAGCACATCTCTCGAAGACTCTTATGAATGCACTGATCGACAAATACTATGTGGCGCCTGGAATTACCCCAATGACTAGTAATTTCTGCAAATCATGTACAATTTGTGCAAAGTGTAACCCAGGACGTGTGGAAAAACCACCGCAGAAACACCTTGCAAGGCCCTTATACCCTTTCCAGCGTATCCAGATTGACCATATTCAGATGCCAAAGTTGGGCCGTTTTGAATATGCGTTAGTAATTGTAGATATGTTTTCAGGATGGCCAGAAGCCTATCCTGTCACCAATCTCACTGCGAAAACAACAGCAAAAAAACTCCTGACAGAGGTGGTTTGTAGATATGGGGTACCTGAAGTAATAGAAAGCGACCAAGGCCCCGCTTTCACTGCTACGCTAGCTAAAGAAATTTGGTCCGCGCTAGGGACCACCCTTGCTTTCCACACCCCATACCATCCCCAGAGTAGCGGAAAGGTAGAAAGAATGAATGGCACACTGAAAACAAGAATGTTGAAAATGGCCCAGGAAACAAATATGCCCTGGCCAGATAGTCTACCCATTGCTTTGTTTAGTGTTCGATACACCCCACGAGGGGAACATGCTCTATCCCCATTTGAGATGCTGTTTGGTACTGCCCCCAAACTTGGTTGTTACTACCCACAGCAGTTACAAATACAGTCTGATGTTGTGACCAAATATGTAACTGCCCTAGCGCAAGAACTAACCAATATACATGGTCGGGTGTTTTCTTCCCTTCCAGATCCAGATCTAGATACCGGGACTCATAGACTCGTGCCCGGAGACTGGGTACTCGTGAAGAAATTTGTAAGGAAACACTCGCTAGAGCCCAGATATGATGGTCCTTTCCAAGTTCTGTTGACCACAGCCACATCAGTCAAACTAGCTGGCAAGAACACCTGGATACACACCTCTCATTGCAAGAAGGTTCCAGCTCCCAACGAGGACACCTCAGAAGGAAAATGATTCTATATATCTTTTGCTTGTTGGGTTTGGGGGGGGCACAAAAGGTTGCTATCACCCGACATGAAGGGGCAGTCACGTTTTGGTATAATTCATCCAATACTCATGTAGCTACCTTCTCCTTTGATTATTGTAATATAGTTAGCTGCCCCTCGACACATTGGCAATGTAATCTATACGGCAATTCCCGTTCCAGGTCCACCTATGTATGTGTAACGGATTCCTAATGGGGACAGGAATGTGATTACTGGGGAGCAGTAGGATGGAACACGGGAACAGATTGGGGATACCGACCACAAAATGGCCCAGCAAGGAAAGACAGGAATGGCAAGTCTCTAATTAGTCGGATGACCTTGCTAAAAACCGGTACATGTCTAGTCAGTGGTAAGACGGGTAAAATAATGAAACTCACACTAACTATAGAAAACCCTAGCCCCGGGGACGCTGGTGTATATGTTCTAGGGACTTGGGTGAAAGGAGATACAAGGGGGGCCTACGGGAAGTTCAAAATACAATATATGTATAATTCCAAAGATTGGCAGATGTCAACCCGAAAAAAACCCAAGCCAGAGAAAAAAACCCTTAAACCACATTTCCATACATTGGAAAACATAGTGGCAATAACTAACCCCACATTTGAGGATACTATGGCCACGGAAACTGGATTCTCTGACACCAATTTGTGGCTTGAATGGATGCGATGTAGTGCAAACAGTCATAATAGATCCAATTGTTATGTCTGTGGTAGTGCTAGACCCCATTTGGGCACAGTGCCCCTCAATATCCCAGAGGACAGTGAAAACTGTTTCCTCAGTTTATTCACCAACACCTCCACTGACCACACCTCGTGTGAAGTCTGGAAAAAAGAATACCCTATAATCACAGAGGCACCCCGACCTGAGGAAAAGATTACAATATACCAGGGGAACTACACCTGTTATGCTAACCACGACCATAGAGGTAGATTTTTGGGTAATTTCACCTTTGGATATTGTTCTAAATATAGTAATCTCTCCGGAACACTGGTCCAGAACCAGCTCCAATCATTAGGCAATTGGATATGTGGGGATCTAAAGATTCGGACTAGATTAGAAGGGAACTGGACTGGAGAGTGTGCCCTAGCAAAAGTCCTGATAACCTTACATATTCTCACAGACCATTCCCCAGATAATAACGTCCCTACAACACACCACCGCACCAAACGCTCCACCCTCCCCGGTAGTTTTGACCCTCATGTTTATATCGATGCTATAGGGGTCCCAAGGGGGGTGCCCGACCAGTTTAAAGCCAGGGACCAGGTTAAAGCGGGATTTGAATCTCTGATTTCCATAGTTACCATTAATAAAAACATTGATTGGATTAATTATGTGCATTACAACCAACAACGGTTTGTTAATTACACCAGAGATGCATTACAAGGTATTGCGGACCAATTAGCTCCAACATCTTATATGACCTTCCAGAATAGAATGGCTTTAGATATGATTCTAGCCGAGAAGGGAGGTGTTTGCAAGATGATCGAGAGTACGGGAACCTGTTGTACCTACATTCCCGATAACACGGGCCCCAATGGTAAAGTCACATTAGCCATTAAGAAATTAGAAGAACTGTCAATTGAACTCAAGAAGAATTCCGGGATTACTGACCCATGGGACCAGTATTTTGGTTGGCTAACAGGATGAAAAAAGATTCTTGCCCAAATAGGCATCGCAATAGTTATTATTTTTTTCTTGCTTGTGATTATTGTCTGCTGTGTTCTCCCATGTTTTAAAAAGCTTATGATCAAAGCTGTTGACAATAGCACTCCTACCTTTTTTTCTGCAGTCAGATAATAATACTCCACTCTCGGAAGATGGTCCATTTACCCCGTTACGGTCCCTACCAGTTAAGTACAATAGTATAAACCCATAGGGACAGCATCTGACTTCCTTATGTGCAAAGTCTGTGGCAAGGGGGGTCATGGACAAGCCATGACTCGTCTAACGTACAGCACAAAAGAGTTCCCAGGCACATCTGGACAGATGAGTAAGTATACATCTAGGGACAGACTCAGAAATAGACATTTCAAGGGGGGACTGTGATGGATTCAATAAAATGCCTATTTCTTCATCTGTAATGTGTACCTTGCTATGCCTATGATCCTTACTCAAAATGGCTACCGCAGCTCCCCATCCCATCAAGTATGGAAGATGGTGCCCAAACCCAAAAGCTGATGTGTCCACTAAACTACAATAACAAGACCATAAACTACAATAACAAGACCATACAAGGACATGACCTAACAAGAACCAATGAGACACTGACCTGTGCATTTGCACACAACCCTTAGACCTTAGATAAGACAGCTCTTTTTTTGCATACAATCTCTCCCCTGAGTCCCTATATAAGAAAATGCGGGCTGTAACAATAAAGGAAGCATTATCATTCTGAACTTTGGAGTCAGTGTGATTTTTCTCGTGCATGCACTACCTACATAGGAAACAATTTGGACGGGGACAGATACTCTGCAGACGTTTGGTCGGATCCAACTCAACGTCCCTGAGCTCAGGCGGGCCCGATAAGGTCAAAACCCGATATATGATGGAAAATACATTTTCACAATAGATTGCGACCCAGGAGCTGACACTTCAGCCCTTGCCACACAGTTTTTAGGTGCCGCCAGCCGGGCTTTACGTCTATTAATGAAGGCCGGCTATGCCCTACCATCACAGACGCCATTTTTAAATGCCTGCAGCCACTGGACGGCTCACTTCCGAGATGTTCCTGCGTCAAGGTGCGTGGCGGGAGCGCCAGCCTGCTCACTGTAACACGGGGGCGGCCAAAAGTCCCATTCCACTGTTATACCCCGTATTATACACCCCAAATCCCTGCTACCCCCTCACTGCTCTATTATACCCCGTCCTATACACCCAAACACCATGCTACCCCCTCACTGCCCTGTTATACACCGTCCTATACACCCCAACACCCTGCTGCCCCCTCACTGCCCTGTTATACCCGTCCTATCCACCCCAACACCCTGCTGCCCCCTCACTGCCCTGTTATACCCCGTCCTATATACCCCAACACCCTGCTGCCCCCTCACTGCCCTGTTATACCCATCCTATCCACCTAAACACCCTGCTGCCCCCTCACTGCCCTGTTATACCCCGTCATATACACCCCAACACCCTGCTGCCCCCTCACTGTCCTGTTATACCCCGTCCTATACACCCCAACACTCTGCTTCCCCCTCACTGCCCTGTTATACCCCGTCCTATACACCCCAACATCCTGCTGCCCCCTCACTGCCCTGTTATTCCCGTCCTATACACCCCAACACCCTGCTGCCCCCTCACTGCCCTGTTATACCCCGTCTTATATACCCCAACACCCTGCTGCCCCCCTCACTGCCCTGTTATACCCGTCCTATCCACCTCAACACTCTGCTGCCCCCTCACTGCCCTGTTATACCCGTCCTATACACCCCAACACCCTGCTGCCACCTCACTGTCCTGTTATACCCGTCCTATACACCCCAACACCCTGCTGCCCCATCACTGTCCTGTTATACCCCGTCCTATACACCCCAACATCCTGCTGCTCCCTCACTGCCCTGTTATACCCCATCCTATACACCCCAACATCCTGCTGCCCCCTCACTGTCCTGTTATACCCCATCCTATACACCCCATCATCCTGCTGTCCCCTCACTGTTCTGTTATACCCCGTCCTATACACCCCAACACCCTGCTCCCCCATCACTGCCCTGTTATACCCCGTCCTATACACCCCAACACCCTGCTGCCCCCTCAATGCCCTGTTAAACCCCGTCCTATACACCCCAACACCCTGCTGTCCCCTCACTGCCCTGTTATACCCCCTCCTATACACCCCAACACCCTGCTCCCCCATCACTGCCCTGTTATACCCCGTCCTATACACCCCAACATCGTGCTGCCCCCTCACTGCCCTGTTATACCCCGTCCTATACACCCCAACACCCTGCTGCCCCCTCACTGCCCTGTTATACCCCCTCCTATACACCCCAACATCCTGCTGTCCCCTCACTGCCCTGTTATACCCCGTCCTATACACCCCAACATCCTGCTGCCCCCTCACTGCCCTGTTATACCCCGTCCTATCCACCCCAACACCCTGCTGCCCCCTCACTGCTCTGTTATACCCCGTCCTATACACCCCAACATCCTGCTGCCCCCTCACTGCCCTGTTATACCCCGTCCTATATACCCCAACATCCTGCTGCCCCCTCACTGCCCTGTTACACACTGTCCTATACACCCCAACACCCTGCTGCCTCCCCCTCACCTCTTACCTGCATGAGTTAAGCCCCTTCCCTCCATTCGACCTCTTATCTGAATGAGTAAAGCCCCCCTCCCCCCGTTCGACCTCTTATCTGAATAAGTAAACCCACCCTCCCCCCAGGGCAACCTCTTACCTGGATGAGGGGGGGCACGGAGACAGGCAGGGGGGGGGGTGTAGAGAAGCTTGGGGAGCCACAGAGAAAAGCTGGGGGGGCCACTGTGTGAAGCTGGGGGGTGTAGAGAATCTGGGGGGGCCACGGTGTGAAGCTGGGGTGGTGTAGAGAAGCCAGGGGGGCCAATGCGAGAGGGGGGTGTAGAGAAGCTGGGAGGGGCACGGAGAGAAGCTGGAGGGGTGTAGAGAAGCTTGATGGGGGAGTGTGGAAAGAAGATGGATGGGTGTAGAAAAGCTTTGAGGGCGCATAAAGAAAATCTGGGGGTGGGTGGTGGCGAGGCTAGTGGGGGGTCCATGGAGAGAAGTAGGAGGGAGTGAAGAGGGCAGTGGAGGGCATGGAGAGAAGTAGGAGGGAGTGTAGAGGGCAGTGGGGGGGGGGGCATGGAGAGAAGTAGGAGGGAGTGGAGAGGGCAGTGGGGGGGCATGGAGAGAAGTAGGAGGGAGTGTAGAGGGCAGTGGGAGGGGGGGGCATGGAGAGAACTAGGAGGGAGTGGAGAGGGCAGTGTGGGGTGGGGGTGGGGGCATGGAGAGAAGTAGGAGGGAGTGGAGAGGGCAGTGGGGGGGCATGGAGAGGAGTAGGAGGGAGTGGAGAGGGCAGTGGGGGGGGCATGGAGAGAAGTAGGAGGGATAGGAGAGGGCAGTGGGGGGCATGGAGAGAAGTAGGAGGGAGTGTAGGGGGCAGTGGGGGGAGGGGCATGGAGAGAAGTAGGAGGGAGTGGAGAGGGCAGTGGGGGGGGGGCATGGAGAGAAGTAGGAGGGAGTGGAGAGGGCAGTGGGGGGGGCATGGAGAGAAGTAGGAGGGAGTGGAGAGGGCAGTGGGGGGGGGCATGGAGAGAAGTAGGAGGTAGTGGAGAGGGCAGTGGTGGGGGCATGGAGAGAAGTAGGAGGGAGTGGAGAGGGCAGTGGGGGGCATGGAGAGAAGTAGGAGGGAGTGGAGAGGGCAGTGGGGGGCATGGAGAGAAGTAGGAGGGAGTGGAGAGGGCAGTGGGGGGGGAATGGAGAGAAGTAGGAGGGAGTGGAGAGGGCAGTGGGGGGCATGGAGAGAAGTAAGAGGGAGTGGAGAGGGCAGTGGGGGGGGGCATGGAGAGAAGTAGGAGGGAGTGGAGAGGGCAGTGGGGGGGGGGGCATGGAGAGAAGTAGGAGGGAGTGGAGAGGGCAGTGGTGGGGGCATGGAGAGAAGTAGGAGGGAGTGGAGAGGGCAGTGGGGGGGGGGCATGGAGAGAAGTAGGAGGGAATGGAGAGGGCAGTGGGGGGGGGGCATGGAGAGAAGTAGGAGGGAGTGGAGAGGGCAGTGGGGGGCATGGAGAGAAGTAGGAGGGGGTGGAGAGGGCAGTGGTGGGCATGGAGAGAAGTAGGAGGGAGTGGAGAGGGCAGTGGGGGGGGGGGCATGGAGAGAACTAGGAGGGAGTGGAGAGGGCAGTGAGGGGGGGCATGGAGAGAAGTAGGAGGGAGAGGACAGGGCAGTGGTGGGGGGGCATGGAGAGAAGTAGGAGGGAATGGAGAGGGCAGTGGGGGGGGGGCCATGGAGAGAAGTAGGAGGGAGTGGAGAGGGCAGTGGGGGGCATGGAGAGAAGTAGGAGGGGGTGGAGAGGGCAGTGGGAGGGGGGGCATGGAGAGAAGTAGGAGGGAGTGTAGAGGGCAGTGGGGGGGGGCATGGAGAGAAGTAGGTGGCAGTAGGGGGGCATGGAGAGAAGTAGGGGGAGTGTAGGGGGCAGTGGGGGGGCATGGAGAGAAGTAGGAGGGAGTGGGGGGCCATGGAGAGGAGTAGGAGGGAGTGTAGAGGGCAGTGGGGGGGGGGTCATGGAGAGAAGTAGGAGGGAGTGTAGAGGGCAGTGGGGGTCAGTGGGGGGGGGCATGGGGAGAAGTAGGGGGCAGTAGGGGTAGTGGGGGGCATGGAGAGTAGGGGGCAGTAGGGGTAGGGGGCAGTAGGGGCAGTGGGGGGCATGGAGAGAAGTATGGGGCAGTAGGGGTAGGGGACAGTAGGGGGCAGTAGGGGTAGGGGGCAGTAGGGGCAGTGGGGGGGCATGGAGAGAAGTATGGGGCAATAGGGGGAGGGGGCTGTAGGGGGCAGTAGAGGTAGGGGCTATTCACACTGGAGTGAAAATAAAATAACGAAATGAAAACAAACCCTCCAGGGAATTGTCCGGGGCCATTAGAAACATTTCTCCCTGTTAGTCGTCGGGCACCTGACGCATTTCACATTGCTTCTATGGGGCGAGTTTACAAACTCATAGGCGGCAGTTACCAGCTCCTCTCCCCCTCATCTCTTCCCCCTCACCCTGTATCTGTAACTTCTGGGTCCAGTCTACAGTTTGGGGGTCTTGCAAGATCTGGCTCAGGCTGCGGGGGTCCCTGCTGAACAGGAAGTACGTGTTGGTGTAGTGGTCCAAGGGGTCGATCCTTTCCTGGGAAGAGAGCTATAAGCGATGAGCAGCGTACAAGACAGACAAATAAAGGATGGGAGGGAGAGAGGGGGGAGAGAGAGGTGGCAAGAGAGAGGGAGAGAGGAAGGTAGAGGGAGAGAGGAAGATAGAGGGAGAGAGAAGAGAGAGGGAGATAGAAGAGAGAGGGAGAGAGAAGAGAGGGAGAGAAGGTAAGGAATGGAGAGAGAAGGGAGAGAGGGGAGGATGACTATGGATGGAAAGGGGAGGATGGGGAGGGAGGGAGAGAGGGGATGATGGGGAGGGAGGGAGAGAGAGAGATGGTAAGGAGAGAGAGAGAAAGGAGGGAGGAGAGAAGGAAGGATGGGGAGGGAGTGTGAGAAGGGAGAGAAGAGAGATAAGGGAGGGATAGAAGTGGGGGAGAAAGGATAGATAGGAGAGGGAGAGGGGAGAGAAGGGAGGGAGAGAAGAGGGGAGAGAAGGGAGGGAGAGATGTGTGGGAGGCGGAGGATGGAGAGGGAGAGAAGGGAGGGGAGATAAGGGGGGAAAGGAAAGAGAGGAGAGAGAAGAGAGGGAGAGTACAGAGGGAAGGGAGGGATAGAAGGGGGAAATGAGAGAGAGAGAAGGGAGGGAGAGCAGAGAGAGAAGGGAGGGAGAGCAGAGAGAGAAGGGAGGGAGAGGAGAGAGTAGGGAGGGAGAGGTGAGAGTAGGGAGGGAGAGGTGAGAGAAGGGAGGGAGCGGGGAGAGAAGAGAGGAAGAAGAGAGAAGAGAGGGAGAGGAGAGAGAAGGGAATGAGAGCAGAGAGAAAAGGAAGGAAGAGAGGGGAGGAAGGAAGGATGGGGAGAGAAGTAAGGATGGGGAGGGAGGGAACGATACGAGAGAGGGAGGAGAGATAAAAGGGAAGAGACAGAGGCATTACAAAGTGACATCCCAGAGCAATCTCAGAGACAGACATGAGAAAGAGACAGCGGGGGCTTCTGATCCCCACTTCTGAGAGATTCTTATTTGGGGTTATTCCAGGTCTGTTCCGCTCACCTCCTGCGGGGGGCGACATATGACGGAGGTGAAATCTGGCCACCGATCCACCACGACCTGCAGCTTGAAGGGGTTATCCCGGGTCACATAATGCAGAGCTCCATACACCTGCGGGTCAGGAGCGGGAGAGAGCTCAGCTGGGCCAGAGAGGTCAGAGGTCAGCGTCTCAGTCTGCGCCTTACCTTCAGGGACTCGGGGAAGTTGCGGGCAAGCGCCCTCTGCAGGGTGGCGAGCTTTGTGCTGCATGTTAGAAGAGGCATCCTAGGGGAGAAGAGGTGTGAAAATTACCCTCTAATACAGGGGAGTCCTCAAGGGCAACCAACAGGTCAGGTTTTCAGGATATCCCAGCTTCAGCACAAGTGGCTCAATCACAGGCTCAGTCAAAGACCTGTGTTGAAGCAGGGACGGATTGAGCCCCCTTTGCTGAAGCTGGTGTAAAGGGAGAGGGGGATTGGCCCGGTATTAAAGGGGTTGCACCCCATATGGCCACCCCCTGATCTCACCAGGGATGCAAGGGGTTAACTGGACTGCGATCCAGGAATGTGGTTTTTACCTTGCTGCAACATCCATGTGTGTATTTCCCTGTTATAATGTACTATCATCAGGTCAGTGTCTGCACCACACACACACTGGGATCCATCCGGGAGGAGAAGGGTTAATAGTTAGAAAGTGATTATAGCCCTTTGTTCCATGTTCCCGCCTTTTCAGGCTCCATTTTGCAGGGTCCCATAGGCCGCCATTGCAGCTCCATTCATTTCAATGGCGAATCCAGAGGTTTTGGACCTGTTTCCCTCAAAGACCAGCAGGTGGCGTCCGAGAGGAGGAGCGGCAGTTTCCCATTGTAAGTCAATGGGCCCATTGACTTCAATGGGGATTCCTCGACGCCGATCTCCAGGAACAGGTTGGCAGCCATCCAAACCGCAGAACCGCAGAAGTGGAAACAATGTCTGAAAAAGAGCTTTCATCACTATTAGGTCAAGTTCAACGACAAGTGGCGTGGGAATCCCAAGTTCTAGGGCACACAGAAATAAAATTATTTTTGCCCCTAGCTCTTAGGCCCCCCCACACTTGATCACCACCGGGTCCAAGAATCCAGGACCCCAAGAAAGGGTCGCGCTAGCCAAGCGGGTCGCGCCATAGACTTCAATGGCGACGGGAAGAGCAGCGCGAGAAAACGGCTAAGTCCGAAACTCTGAAATGTATAAGCCCATATCTTTGGTTCTGGGAGGACCAGAGGGCTGGTATTTGGGGTGCATGCAGTCACGGTTCCGGCATGACTGCATGTCCATTTCCAACTCTCTCCGACCAACCAGACGAAGTGTGGGCAACTGTAAAGATCAGTGATTTTTCCCATAGACGTCAATGGCGGCGGTTCCCCATTGAAAGGCTATGACGGAGAAGTCCCATAAACGCCAATGGCGGAGTTGCCCCATTGAAAGCCTATGGCGGCGGAGCCCGTTGATTTCAATGGGGAATGAGTGAAAAACAGAGATTTATTTTAAAGCGGAGAATCCTGTGTTAAAGAAATAAAAGTTTTAACTTGCATTTGTGTAACTCCGGTCTGGAAGGTCGCAGTGGGCTGAAACTTGGCGACAATGGAGAGTCACTTCCGGCATGAAGGACTGGCCCGTTCCGACCCGCTGGGCCCAACAGAACTGATTATTTTAATATGTCTTTATATTAAAAACTGTACTGTATTTCAAAGCGGGGATAAAAGCCTGCGAAGATGTCTGCAATCTGTGGAATGCAAATGATCAGAGGGGTGACCTATTGTGTACAAAGAGCCCCCCTGATCAAAGGCTTAGCTTCCCTAGCTGTATACATTAGGGCGGAGAAGTACCAGGCTTGAGTGGTTTGTAGGTGCTATAACTCACACCTACAAACTAAGAGTATCCTGACCAGATACCCCATCTGGTAGACTGGCCAGCGCCCCTGACTTGGGTGTGGGGCTACAGAAATGGGACACCCAGGGCCCCAGTACGCATGTGCCATCTAGCTGGGGGGCATGGGTTATTAATGTAATGTTCCCACATTAGAGATTGGGTGCAGGTAATTGTTCACCAATAGCCTGCACTCAATAGTAAGGATAGGGCTGAAAAGATATATAAACTGATGTCAGCCCTATATTCATTGTCTTCTTTATACCAACTGATTGATGCCTGATTGCTGTGGAATTGCTAATCAAGACTCCTGATTACTTCTGCATTCCCCTCCCTAAGTAAGTGTATTTCTTGTTTGTTATTTGTATCATCTGCTGTGTTCACCTATCTAAGGAAGAAATTCTTTTATTATATCTCAGTCGTGTTCAGTTCAACCCAGTTATTTTTGTGTATATTATATCCTGTCATAAGTTACCGTGACACTGGGACCTCCTGAAAACCTGACTAGTTGGAGGCCCTTGAGGACAGGAGTTGCCCGTGAGAGCTCTAATACCTTAACTGACCAAATACCCCACTGACCCTTCCCCCGCACATCTCCCACCTAACGCAATCAGAAGGACCTTGAAGCAGTCACTCCAGCCCCCCAGAGAGACCCCTTAAACTAAGTCTTAAATCCCCCCCCTCACACACAATTTACTGCTCCCCCCCTCACACACCATGTACTGCCCCCCCTTCACACACCATCTACTGCCCCCCCTCACACACCATGTACTGCCCCTCCTCACACACCATATACTGCCCCCACTCACACACCATATACTGCCC
Source organism: Ascaphus truei (assembly GCF_040206685.1). Lineage (NCBI taxonomy): Eukaryota > Metazoa > Chordata > Amphibia > Anura > Ascaphidae > Ascaphus > Ascaphus truei. The sequence goes on along the minus strand of NW_027456125.1, from coordinate 385,241 downwards.
CCCCCTCACACACCATGTACTGCTCCCCCCCCTCACACACAATGTACTGCTCCCCCCCTCCCACACCATGTACTTCCTCCCCCTCACACACCATGTACTGCCTCCCCCCTCACACACCATGTACTGCCCCCCCCCCTTACACACCATGTACTGCCCCCCCTCACACACCATGTACTGCCCCCCCTTCACCTGGCTGCAGTCTCCTCTTTCCAAGAGAAAGCCGCCCCCCGCCCCCTTCCCTGAAGGCCGGGGAGGAATACCCTGCAGCGTGCGATTGCTCGCGTGTAATGAAGACCGTTATTGGTGAGTAAGGTCCCCAGAGAGCCGTGTGTTAATAAGTAACGCCGTTAACTATTCCAGAGCATTGCACCATTCTTGTTGATGAGAAACTTGGGGTGTATAGCGAGTCGCCCCAGGTCACTGTCCTCCCTCTTTAGCAGGTGATATTGAAATTAACCCAGGCTCTCCCTTTTCAACTCTGTCCCATACAACTGAGAATACGCCCTTAAAATTCCAAAAAGTCTATCTGTCGCCCGTATAAATATCCGGAGCCTGCTGCCCAAACTGGATGGACTAAGAGGATGGTGCCTTATGCAGAAACCCAAAGCCATCGATCTCACAGAAACATGGCTAACCCCTAAAACCCCTGATGCTAATATTGCCATTCAGGGATACTCCATTTTTAGGAGAGATAGGTCAAAGAGAGGAGGAGGGGTGTTATTTTATATTGCAGACACCTTACAATTTACACTGTTAAATTGCCCCCAAGCCCACCCTCTTTTGAAATCCTAGTTGGCAGAATCTGCCTCCCCTTTTCTAAGCCCGTCCTGATTGCTGGCATCTACCGCCCCCCTAAAGCCCCTCTACAATCCCTGACTGATATCACCCAGTTTCTTGGCTCCATTTCCTCTCTGAATGAGAAGAGTGAGCTGCTAGTTCTTGGGAATTTCAAATACAATTGGCTCAACCCAAAAAAACACAAAATCCAGATACAACTCAAGTCACTTAACCTATCGCAACTCATTTCCCAACCCACACGGACAAACCTGAAATTGCACAACCATTCCTTGCTAGACTGGATTCTTTCCTCCAATCCAATCCTCTGGTATCCTTCCTGACATTTTCAGTGACCATGCAATAGTGTACTGTGTAAGGAAAATTAAACCGCCCCAATCAAGCCCTAAAGTTCTCCTCACTAGAACATTTAGAAACTTTAACCCACAACAGTTTCTGGCTGACCTTACCAGCTGCCCTTGGTACAGATTCGTCCTAATTCCCGACCCCGATTCGGCACTCGACTATTTCCAATCCGAGTTCCTAAAACTCTGCGATACTCATGCTCCACTATGCAGAATAAGAGTACGGGGGGCCCACCTTCCATGGGTTACAACTTACCCTATAGCGCTCTACCATCTTAGGGATACCTTGTGGAAAAGCTACAAAGTAACTGGCACTACCAAGGATCTCAATCACTACAGATACCTGCGGAACATGTGCACAAGCAAACAAGGCACGCAAAAGCACAATATTACTCTGACAATCTCCTCCAGAATACATCAAACCCAGCTAACTTCTGGAAGGTTATCAACAATATATTCCAGCCTCCTAACCATCAACAGCCAAGGAATATCACTAAGGGGTATATTACTCTGACAAACCCCACGACATTGCAAATGCATTCAATGATTACTTTGTGGGGTGTGCCACTAACTTATTAGCGAAACGCAACCCAAACCACAAACCTGAATCTCATCCTGGGAGTACCCCTATAGTCCCACCCCCTCCAAACACTGCCCACCATTTTCAATTTGGCCCAGTATCCGAAGAGGAGATTACACAAGCGCTCCTCAAACCAAAACTAAGCAGCCAATGTGGACCTGATTTACTGCAATGTACGTTCCTCAGGCTGCGGTCCTACTGTCTGCACTGCACGCGTGTCTGCGAGGCAGGCGGCGCGTGCAGCTGAGTCCCCCGGTCTGCAGAGAGCTTGCAAAGAAGCACCAGGAGTCCACAACAGTCAATGAAAGGTTAATGGGAATAGCAAATGAAGACAGTAATCAAACCCTCTGGATCTGCTCCTTGTGCGCGTGTGGAGTGCTGAGGAGTGAGATAGCAGCCTCAGCTGTTATATGTAGTAGCTCTGGCCGCCGCTCCGCAGTGAAACGTTGGTGGGGCTCTCCATTGCCCTGTTTTTCAATGACCAATAAATAATCTTTTTATGGGATACACACCCTCCTTTCTACTTTTTTGATACCTACAGTAGTGCTCTTCCAGTTTTTCTCCTTCTCTATGAAAAATTATACAATGGAGATAAGGTCATCCACAACCCAAAAACGAAAGAGATGTTAAAAACATTTCTGAAAGAGGCAAAATGACCCACCTTGAGCAGGGGTGAGAGAGAAGCACTGCAGGCAGACTTCACTAAAGAAGAGTTATCAGAGGTAATCAAGATATTAAAACCAGCAAAAGCGCCAGGGCCAGATGGCTTCTCCAATTTATATTACAAAAAATACCTCAAATTACTAGCTCCTCACATGTTAAAATTATTTAACGAGATTCTAGCGGGGGCCTCCTTCCCAACACAAATGCTACAGCTTCAATTTCTTTGATCCATAAACCTGGAAAGGACCCGGCAGACTGCAAGAGCTACCGGCCCATTTCACTGATTAACGCAGATGTTAAAATTTACTCCAAACTCATAGCAAATAGGGTAGGTAGTGTTCTTCCCAGGTTAATCCACGCGGATCAGGTAGGGTTTATCGGAGGTAGGCAAGAGGCAGACAACACCAGGAGAATCATTGATTTAATTGATTTGGCTAAAAAGAAAAACATACACTCCATGGTGTTACGTCTGGATGCTGAGAAAGCCTTCGATAGAATAGACTGGCCCTACCTAAAAGAAACATTGGGAGAATTTGGTTTCGAAGGACGTCTGTTAAAAGCCATTCTTGCGCTATATGAAGGTCCGACAGCAAGGGTGCGACATCAGGGCTTCCTCTCAGATCAATTTAATATACGAAGCGGAACAAGACAGGGTTGCCCGTTGTCCCCACTGCTGTTTGCCCTCTGTATCGAGCCCCTAGCCACGCACATTAGACATAGCCCATACATAACAGGAATCTCAATTGATAACCAGGTGCACAAAGCAGCCTTGTATGCAGATGACGTCATTTTAACGTTGTCAAAACCTCTCACATCCCTGCCCAATGTTTTTGGGATTTTAAGTAAATTTAACCAAATTTCGGGGTTTAAAATCAATCAGACCAAATCGGAAGCCCTCAATATAAATTTACCCAAAGAAGTGGAAAAACTGATAGAAATTAACTTTAATTTTAAATGGAAAACCTCCGCTATGAAATACTTAGGGCTATACATCACAAGGGACTACAAAACATTATACAAAACCAATTTTCCCAGGCTGATTAAGACGTTGAGGGAGGATCTCAGGACATGGATGAAAGGTGGCATCTCATGGATTGGGAGGATACATAGCGTGAAAATGAATCTCCTCCCAAGGATGTTATATCTATTCCAGAGTCTACCTATACCTGTAGTAAATGCGGACATCCTCTCCCTACAGTCCCAAATTATGGCATTTATTTGGAATAAGAAAAACCCAAGAATTGCAAAGGGTATCTTGAAGAGGCCCACCATAAAAGGAGGACTAGCGGTACCTTGCTTGTTAGCGTAAAAGGGGACGATAGACAGCACTCTGATAGTGTTACATTTATGCAATTGCAGGGTGCACGGAACAAAAGGGGACCCTTATTCCCTGTATAGTACTAACAAATCTACGTAAGTACCAGCTCTCACTGTCTAATAGCTAAATGATGAAAACAGTTGTAATGCAGAATAAACATTTAATAATAAAACGAACCAGAAATAGATCAAATGTGTTTGCAGCAACCAGTATCACAAATGGGCATGTCACAAAGTGAGGGGGGGGGGGGGGAAGGAAAAGGGGAAAAAACATGAAACACAAGGAATATACACAAAACGGAGACTGGCAAGTATGCTAGGGGGGCGACTTTCGAGGGACTACCTCTTCATCTGGCCCATTCCCCCTGGTCCAAAAGTTCCCAGAGGTACTTCCCAAAGCCTCCCTTCCCCTATAACTGGTCAAATCAGACACCCCTGAAAATAGATAGCAAACATACAGTGTAGGCTAAATACAGCTAAACAGCTAATAGCAGGGCAGCAAGAATCCACTAAAGTCAATGCCAGTAGTTGAAGTACCACAAGAAACTGTGGGCAATGGTACAGTAAAGGCTGAACGCAGCCTGCAAGAAAGCAGCTTGCAAAGAAGCACCGGGAGTCCACAACAGTCAATGAAAGGTTAATGGGAATAGCAAATGAAGACAGTAATCAAACCCTCTGTGGCTGTGCTCCTTGTGCTCGTGTGGAGTGCTGAGGAGTGAGATAGCAGCCTCAGCTGTTATATGTAGTAGCTCTGGCCGCCGCTCCGCAGTGAGACGTTGGTGGGGCTCTCCATTGCCCTGTTTTTCAATGACCAATAAATAATCTTTTTATGGGATACACACCCTCCTTTCTACTTTTTTGAAACCTACAGTAGTGCTCTTCCAGTTTTTCTCCTTCTCTATGAAAAATTATACAATGGAGATAAGGTCATCCACAACCCAAAAACGAAAGAGATGTTAAAAACATTTCTGAAAGAGGCAAAATGACCCACCTTGAAAAGGGGTGAGAGAGAAGCACTGCAGGCAGACTTCACTAAAGAAGAGTTATCAGAGGTAATCAAGATATTAAAACCAGCCAAAGCTCCAGGGCCAGATGGCTTCTCCAATTTATATTACAAAAAATACCCCAAATTACTAGCTCCTCACATGTTAAAATTATTTAACGAGATTCTAGCGGGGGCCTCCTTCCCAACACAAATGCTACAGCTTCAATTTCTTTGATCCATAAACCTGGAAAGGACCCGGCAGACTGCAAGAGCTACCGGCCCATTTCACTGATTAACTCAGATGTTAAAATGTACTCCAAACTCATAGCAAACAGGGTAGGTAGTGTTCTTCCCACGTTAATCCACGCGGATCAGGTAGGGTTTATCGGAGGTAGGCAAGTAGCAGACAACACCAGGAGAATCATTGATATAATTGATTTGGCTAAAAAGAAAAACATACACTCCATGGTGTTAAGTCTGGATGCTGAGAAAGCCTTCGATAGAATAGACTGGCCCAACTTAAAAGAAATATTGGGAGAATTTGGTTTCGAAGGACGCCTGTTAAAAGCCATTCTTGCGCTATATGAAGGTCCGACAGCAAGGGCTTCCCCTCAGATCAATTTAATATACGAAGCGGAACAAGACAGGGTTGCCCGTTGTCCCCACTGCTGTTTGCCCTCTGTATCGAGCCCCTAGCCGCGCACATTAGACATAGCCCATACACTGGCGACACACTTTATTCGAGCTCGGCTAGTCCCACGAATTCGGGTATACCCGGGTGTATTGAGGTTTGTGACTGTTTTCTGCCCGAGTGCATTGAGGTATTTTTCAGGCAGGGATTAAAGCATTTTATTCCCGCTGGCTGCAATACTGCACAGTATATATATATATATACTGCATTATAATTCATGAATTTATGCCATCTGGTAGACACGCGAAGCATTGCAGCTTATTAAATCCTAATCATTATCATTTAACAGATCAGCCGCCCGTCAGCCAGGCATGAACCCAGGCTGGGAAGGCAAACACAACGGGGCTTGTCAGAGGTGAGGAGCGGCGCATTCCAGGTATCTGCCAGGTACACACTGGGTATTTGCTCGAATAAAGTGTGTCGGTGCAGTACATAACAGGAATCTCAATTGATAACCAGATGCACAAAGCAGCCTTGTATGCAGATGACGTCATTTTAACGTTGTCAAAACCTCTCACATCCCTGCCCAATGTTTTTGGAATTTTAAGTAAATTTAACCAAATTTCGGGGTTTAAAATCAATCAGACCAAATCGGAAGCCCTCAATATAAATTTACCCAAAGAAGTGGAAAAACTGATAGAAATAAACTTTAATTTTAAATGGAAAACCTCCGCTATCAAATATTTAGGGGTATACATCCCAAAGGACTACAAAACATTATACAAAGCCAATTTTCCCAGGCTGATTAAGACGTTGAGGGAGGATCTCAGGACATGGATGAAAGGTGGCATCTCATGGATTGGGAGGATACATAGCGTGAAAATGAACCTCCTCCCAAAGATATTATATCTATTCCAGAGTCTACCTATACCTATAGTAAATGCGGACATCCTCTCCCTACAGTCACAAATGATGAAATTTATTTGGAATAAGAAAAACCCAAGAATTGCAAAGGGTATCTTGAAGAGGCCCACCATAAAAGGAGGACTAGCGGTACCTTGCTTGTTAGCCTACTACAAAGCGGCCCAATTAAGTCAAATTATCCAATGGCACACGGACCCAAGCTTAAGGAGATGGGTAGAATTGGAGAAAAGCTGTTGTGCACCAATTGAACTTCACAATTTGATCTGGCTACCCAAGAAAGGGTTAATTAGGATGGAAATGACGCTCCAGACCATAGTCGGTTCAATACGGGTATGGGAGGCCACTAAATACGGCTGTAATCTAACCTCCAAGGACTCACTTATGACACCAATCATCGGTAACCCAGATTTCGCTCCAGGGATGAATAGAAATAATTTGTTAGCTTGGATACACTCGGGTATTACACGGCTTAATGACCTGGGGGGAAGAAAATACATAAAAACATTTGAACAAATTAAGTCCACAAAGGATATACCAAACAAGGAATTCTTTAGATACCTGCAGATCAGAGATTTCTATAACAAAACCCCAATCAGACCTGTAAGAACGAATTTGAGCAGATGTGTTCTAGAGGAACGGACACACGGGGACTCACATCTACACTACCGACACACTTTATTGCATATTGATTTCCCGGCTTGCTAGTGGCCGCCCCTCGGCGTGCCGCGCGTCATAGACGCGCGGTCACGCGTCTTCGGGAGCCAGCGCCCCCTGCACGCGCGTCCAGGGCTCCCCGAGGGAGCCCTGGTGTCCCGCGATCGCGGGACGGCGGCAGGGGGTTCCGGGGGACCCGGCGGACCCGGCAGCGGTAGGGAGAGCGCCCCGATCGGAGGGCGCTCTTCCGCTGCTTCGGCGCGCGCCCGTCACACTCGGGCACGCGCCAGGCTACTGCTGCGGCCAAGAACGGGCAAATGCTCGAATAAACTTGGCCGCAGCAGTAGAATGTACAGGGAAGTGATCTGTCCTGAGACCCCTAATGAATCAAGACTTCGTTACATCAGACAGTGGGAATCTGACTTAGGGGAGACTTTAGAGGATGAGGAATGGTACGGGATCCTACAGGCAGCAGCAAAAAGTTTAATGTGACGGTCGTGAGGATTTGGCCCGGGATTAAAGGGGTTACACCCCAATTGGCCACCCTCTACTCTCACCTGGGAAGCAAGGGGTTAACTGGGCTGAGGTCCAGAAATGTGATTTAACCCTTGTTCTACCATGAAAATATATATTCCCCTGTTCCCATGTTTATGGTTATGCCAGTGTCTGCACCACACACACTGGGGCTTAAGGGGTTAATAAGCTGTAGTTTAAGAAAATACAACTGTATTGTGTCTTTTCAGAAAATCTGGACTTCAAACGGCTTGATTGCAGTTGGGTGTGAAACATACACATGGGGATTTTGGTGCACAGTATGTTAATACCTAATTTGCAGGCCAAGGGAATATTGCTAGGAAACAGCCCTGATCAAAGGCGTCCTGTTTGCAGGAAGCTAGAGTGGGGTGTGAGCATTATAACTCACACTTACAAAGGCCTCTGATTCAGGAGGTCTGGGCATTAGGTGTGAAATCTAAAACCAGGTGACAAATGTCCCCCACCCAGGGGTCCCTGCTTCAAAGGATTTATTGATGGGGACAAGGGGGCGGTTACACCAGGAGATATCAGAATGGGTGACCTTATTAAATATAAGAATATTATGAGATGTCCTTGGCTGATCGTGCTAAGAGTTACATATGTGTATTCATGGGCCCAAGCCCCAACTAATGGTTCTAAACACTTGATATCTAACAGATACTAAGAGCCAGATATTAATATCTCCCTTAATTTTAGTACTACACGGTAATATGTAGTCTCTTTGGGAGCGTCAGGCGTGACGGAATGTATTAATATGTCTCGCGTGCCAGTAAGTAAATCTGAACTGAAGTTATGAAGTTATTTACAGTGTATATGGGATTTTGAAAACGGCAAACTCGCTCTGTTATGGTAATAGGCAAGCAGAACATCTTGCTACAATTTACATAGCCTGGTGATCAAAGGCTAAATTGCCTAATTGTTTATGTTGGAGGCAGGAACCAAGAAACTGAAGGTTTTTTTAAATGTGATACTTCACACTAAACAAGGGAAGTCCAAAAGCTGCTTCAGGAAGCTTCAAAGAGATGCATGCTAGACAGTGCGGCATCTTGAATGTAAGAGAAGGGTTAAAATGGTATATAAGCCAGAGTCACCCCTTACTCAGTGTCTTCATGCAAAGTCTTCAAGCAAAGTCTTCATGCAAAGGCTTCATGTCTGAATGTCTTCATGCAAATGACTTTTCGTGTCTTGGGATGATGAAGATTTGCTGTATGAACTGCCAGTCCAGATGTGACTGTTTCATCATTTCCATCTTTAAGTAAGTGTCTATATTTTGCCTGTTATTTGTATATCTCGTGTGTTCACCTTTATCAAGGAATAAATTATATTTTATCATATCTAAGTCTCGTCCCAGTTCAGACCCAGTTATATATATATTATATATATTTTGGTGTAAATTACAGCCTGCCATAAAGTCACCGTGACAGGCTTGTAATTAACTGGTGGCAAGCGGCGGGATAGAACTGGACCTGTATTACTAGTGTTCTGCGGGATACTGTAATATAGTGGGAACTTGATGGTAATTGCAAATTCCTTGGGACTAAAGATATTGAACACACAGTGTACAACATATAACACAAGATATGGCACCTCCTCACTGTTTCCCTACTTGTGAGAAGCATTGCCTCCAGAACCAAAGTGCCGGCCATCCGTCTGACTGGAGCCGGGCACCGAGACCGGAGGAGTGCATCAAGTCGGCGCGGGGACCAGCAGCCAGCAAGGCTGAGAGAGAGACAGCAATCGGTGAACATAAAACCCGGCAGGCTGAGCAAAGATCCACAGCTGCAGCTGCTGTAACCATCAAACCACCCGGAGAGCAGGGAATGGACCCAGCTCCGGGACGGCAGAGACTTGTGGAGGGAGCGGTTGGTCTCGGAGACCATGGAAGTCTTGCACCAGGAGAGGTAACGGCCGCTGCGGCGGCCAGCCCATTTTCCCTGGAAGAGCTTTCACTGTTGTCTGCGTGGGGAGGGATGTGGTCCCAGGCGGAGCGGAACGAGCTCCTGGGGCTGGCGTTGTCCCGACCCACTTACCCCCTCCCGGAGCCCGGCGCTCAAGCAACTCCACTCTGGACTCCATTGCCCCTTGCTGGGGTTAGTCCACCGGTGGCGGAGAAGCACCAGCAACCGCTGCGGCACGCCAACAAATGGGCCACAATAATGCCCAGTGCCCTGACCGTGCGAGGTTGGGCGAAGAAGCCCCTCAGGGCCAGCGCTCACGAGCTGCGGAAAAGATGACCCAGTTAGCGGCATCCTCTGATGGCTCCCGCCCAGCCGGGGCGACAACCCTCCTCGGGACGTCTCCTGGAGAACCTGGACGGGCTGCATCAGCAACAGCGGTGGAGAGCAGCGGCCATCCACCTGATCCCGGCGGAGAACCGGTGGCGGCGGCGGAGAAGAAGCCGACACTCCGGCATCCTGCCGGCAGCAATTTTATTTGGGGGGAGTGTTGGGGTGTGTGGGAGGTGGGTGTTTCACATGGTTTGGCGGAGTCGGCAATTCCCAGCGACGACCAGAGCCCCACAACCCACGCCGGCGACCCTGCATCAAAGCCGGGTACTGCTGTGGCAGCTTCCCGGGGCTTGCCCATGGCGGCGGCGGCAGCAGAAGAGCCGCGATTCCGGCAAAGTGCCGTAACCCTTTCTGAGTGGGGGGAGGGACAGGGATTGCGGGAGGGGGTTATGTTACCTGGTTTGCATGGAGCTGTGTTTCTCCACAAAGACCTGGGACCCCGGTCCTGCATCGATTCCCCTGTGCCAACCCCGGGCGCTGCTGCGGCGGCGACCCGTTGCTTCCCGGCCCAGATGATGCCGGTGGCGGCCACTCCAGTCCCCCTGCAATTGGGACCAACGAAGGCGGCGGTCTCTGCGGGGACCAGCGAGGTAAGCCAGACCAAGTCGCAGACTGACCCTGACTTATTTGTTCCTATGACTGTACCCTGTTGTTTCACTCTAGGGGTGACTGGGGGGTGGCAGGAGATAGGGGTACCAGGGGAGGGGAAGGAAGGGCAGCTTGTAGGGCAGCTAGACTTCCCCATTACCCTGGTGGTGCAGCAAGGGGACTCTCAGTTAAGAGCCCCACTGTTGCAGCCTTGCAACGGGCTGGAGGTATCAGGGGTTGTGGCTAAGTTAGACCACCCCCAGATTACCTGTCAACCAGGAGCTAAGGTGGGTGCATTTGCACCTGCAACCCTGAGCTCATCCCCGGTAATGGGGAGACAGTGTCAGGGAGATGGCCTCACGCAGGTGTCCCTAGGATCCAGGTTAGGATTGGCTAGGGAGAAGCGGAGTGAGGGGAGGCTGCAGGTAGGTAGCCAGCATCAGATCTCAGTCGGAGAAGAAGGGCTAGTGGTAGCTGGGGAGGTACAGCAGCAGGTATTGCAGCTAGAATTTCCCATTACCCTGGCAGAGCCTCAGGGGGTGTCTCAGATCAGCAACCCCCTGTTGCAGCCTAGCTATTGGCTCGGGGTATCCGGGGCAGTGGCAGGCTTGTGCCACCCCAGGGATACCTGCCAGCCAAGAGCAAAGGCGGTTGCATCTGGAGAAGTGCCCCTGAGCTCATCCCTGGTAAGGGGGAGACAAGGTCAGGGAGGTAGGTGCACTCAGGTAGTTCCAGTGTCTGGGTTAGGATTGCCCAGGGGGGGAGAGGAGTGCAGGTGGGCTGCACGGAGGTAAGCAGCAGGAGTCATCAGCAGGGGCTGAGGTGCTGGGCCTAGGGGATGCTAGGCAGGGAGACACCGTGGAGTAGGGGGAGATAGGTCAGTGGGGTGTCAGGCAGCTGGCAGAAGCTAGGGATGGGCTAGGTAGGCAGAAGGTCCCTTGTTCTGACTGGCCAGGAGTGACCCCTCTGACAGATTCCCCAGGGTTCCCAAAGGGCGGGCTGTGGGAACATTGGCAGCCAGGGAGGAGAGTCAGGAGTATAGCAGAGCAGCTACAGGTTGGCACAGAGCCAGGGCAGGTAGGGTCCCTACAGGATAGTGACATAGCTCTTTCCCAGACTTGGTTGACAGGAAAGCGACGGTCTGTGCTGGATAGCTGGTCTCCTGTAGGTGCAGAAACATGCCAGTCTCTGGGCAATGTGCAGCCTGGTCTGCAACGGGGCCCCTTCACCATGGACTTGGTTCACCAGGCACTGGGTGGGGGGCAGAGGGAGGCAAAGGAGAATGCCCGGTGGCCACAGTGGAGTCCTGCTCCACAGGATCTGGACTTTACCATCCATTGTGGCCAGGACAATGTACTGGACAATGCCGGAGGACAATTTTGCCAGGCCAACCCCTCAGGACTTATTGAGTGCTTCAAGGGCGCCTGCGGTATCCCAGTGCCAGGGGGAGGCAGCTGGGTTACCAGACACCCCTTGAGCAGGGGAGGTGTGACGGTCGTGAGGATTTGGCCCGGGATTAAAGGGGTTACACCCCAATTGGCCACCCTCTACTCTCACCTGGGAAGCAAGGGGTTAACTGGGCTGAGGTCCAGAAATGTGATTTAACCCTTGTTCTACCATGAAAATGTATATTCCCCTGTTCCCATGTTTATGGTTATGCCAGTGTCTGCACCACACACACTGGGGCTTAAGGGGTTAATAAGCTGTAGTTTAAGAAAATACAACTGTATTGTGTCTTTTCAGAAAATCTGGACTTCAAACGGCTTGATTGCAGTTGGGTGTGAAACATACACATGGGGGTTTTGGTGCACAGTATGTTAATACCTAATTTGCAGGCCAAGGGAATATTGCTAGGAAACAGCCCTGATCAAAGGCGTCCTGTTTGCAGAAAGCTAGAGTGGGGTGTGAGCATTATAACTCACACTTACAAAGGCCTCTGATTCAGGAGGTCTGGGCATTAGGTGTGAAATCTAAAACCAGGTGACAAATGTCCCCCACCCAGGGGTCCCTGCTTCAAAGGGTTTATTGATGGGGACAAGGGGGCGGTTACACCAGGAGATATCAGAATGGGTGACCTTATTAAATATAAGAATATTATGAGATGTCCTTGGCTGAACGTGCTAAGAGTTACATATGTGTATTCGTGGGCCCAAGCCCCAACTAATGGTTCTAAACACTTGATATCTAACAGATACTAAGAGCCAGATATTAATATCTCCCTTAATTTTAGTACTACATGGTAATATGTAGTCTTTTTGGGAGCGTCAGGCGTGACGGAATGTATTAATATGTCTCGCGTGCCAGTAAATATAACTGAACTGAAGTTATGAAGTTATTTAGTTATTTACAGTGTATATGGGATTTTGAAAACTGCAAACTCGCTCTGTTATGGAAATAGGCAAGCAGAACATCTTGCTACAATTTACATAGCCTGGTGATCAAAGGCTAAATTGCCTAATTGTTTATGTTGGAGGCAGGAACCAAGAAACTGAAGGTTTTTTTAAATGTGATACTTCACACTAAACAAGGGAAGTCCAAAAGCTGCTTCAGGAAGCTTCAAAGAGATGCTTGCTAGACAGCGCGGCATCTTGAATGTAAGAGAAGGGTTAAAATGGTATATAAGCCAGAGTCCCCCCTTACTCAGTGTCTTCATGCAAAGTCTTCATGCAAAGTCTTCATGCAAAGGCTTCATGTCTGAATGTCTTCATGCAAATGTCTTTTCGTGTCTTGGGATGATGAAGATTTGCTGTATGAACTGCCAGTCCAGATGTGACTGTTTCATCATTTCCATCTTTAAGTAAGTGTCTATATTTTGCCTGTTATTTGTATATCTCGTGTGTTCACCTTTATCAAGGAATAAATTATATTTTATCATATCTAAGTCTCGTCCCAGATCAGACCCAGTTATATATATATTATATATATTTTGGTGTAAATTACAGCCTGCCATAAAGTCACCGTGACATTCAATATGCACCACATTAAAGGAGAACGCATATAAGGTCCTCATGAGATGGTATTACACCCCATAAAGATCAGCTACATTTGTCAGGGGCTATTCCCCGCTCTGCCCAAAGCGCTGCGGGGTGGAGGCGGATTTGCGACACATGCTGTGGTCCTGCACAAAAGTGGTCCTGGTTTGGGAACAAATTAGAGATTGGTTACAAAGGATTCTCAATTTGGAGATCCCCCTGGACCCGTGGGTGTTCCTCTTGGGCAGGCGGATCCAGGGTCTATCAAATGCGACGCATAAATTAATTGCGCATTTTGCAACAGCCACAAGATGCGAGATCGCAGCATTATGGAAGCAAAAGGAACTACCAATCATCCCTAAAATCAGAAACAGGATTTGGCATGTCTGCCGGATGGAGCAATTAACGAGTCTAGTTAATGACACCGCCCTAAATTTCCTAAAAGTCTGGACGCCATGGCTGGCCCAGACAGATACCCCAGGGGTGGATGCTGCCGCAATACTTCAATGATAGCAGCAAATGCGTTCTCCTTTGAAGGTAAGAGATCCGACACCACATAGTGACGGACAGGTAGGCCTGAAACTGACGACAGCCCCGAGTGCACGAGGGCAAGAGAAGAGCAGGGAATAGGGTGAAAGTCCCTTGGAGAAACGTACAACAAAACGATACAGGAACTAAAGAAGGAACCAAAACCCAAGCAAAAAATGCACCGGTTCCCCCTCGCCCCTTCCTCCCCTCCCTACCCCCCACTCGCCCCCCCCCCCCCAGGTCCTTTGTCTGGTATGTTTTGTAAGTCATGTCCAATGTTGTAGGTAGTCCCTAATATATGTCATGTACGAATATTGCATTTGTTGTTAAAAAGGGAAAAGCGATGGTGCACATCACAAGGGTTTGTGGCATAGTGTGTGTATAATGTATAGTGTGTGTATAATGTATAATGTGTGTATAATGTATAATGTGTGTATAATGTATAGTGTGTGTATAATGTATAGTATGTGTATAATGTATAATGTCTGTATAATGTATAGTGTGTGTATAATGTATAATGTGTGTATAATGTATAGTTTGTGTATAATGTATAGTGTGGGTATAATGTATAATGTGTATAATGTACTGTATAGTGTGTGTATAATGTATAATGTGTGTCTAATGTATAGTGTGTGTATAATGTATAGTGTGTGTATAATGTATAGTGTGTGTATAATGTATAGGGTGTGTATAATGTATAATGTGTGTATAATGTGTGTATAATGTATAATGTGTGTATAATGTATAGTGTGTGTATCATGTATAATGTGTGTATACTGTATAATGTGTGTATAATGTATAATGTGTGTATAATGTATAATGTGTGTATAATGTATTGTGTGTATAATGTATAGTGTGTGTATAATGTATAGTGTGTGTATAATGTATAGTGTGTGTATAATGTATAGTGTGTGTATAATGTATAGTGTGTATAATGTATAATGTGTGTATAATGTATAGTGTCTGTATAATGTATAGTGTGTGTATAATGTATAGTGTGTGTATAATGTATAGTGTGTGTATAATGTATAGTGTGTGTATAATGTATAGTGTGTGTATAATGTATAGTGTGTATAATGTATAATGTGTGTATAATGTATAGTGTCTGTATAATGTATAGTGTGTGTATAATGTATAGTGTGTGTATAATGTATAGTGTGTGTATAATGTATAGTGTGTGTATAATGTATAGTGTGTGTATAATGTATAGTGTTTGTATAATGTATAATGTGTGTATAATGTATAGTGTGTGTATAATGTATAGTGTGTGTATAATGTATAGTGTGTGTATAGTGTGTGTATAATGTATAGTGTGTGTATAATGTATAGTGTGTGTATAATGTATAGTTTGTGTATAATGTATAGTGTGTGTATAATGTATAGTGTGTGTATAATGTATAGTGTGTGTAAATGTATAATGTGTGTATAGTGTGTGTATAATGTATAGTGTGTGTATAATGTATAGTGTGTATATAATGTATAGTGTGTGTATAATGTATAGTGTGTGTATAATGTATAGAGTGTGTATAATGTATAGTGTGTGTATAATGTATAGTGTGTGTATAATGTATAGTGTGTGTATAATGTATAATGTGTGTATAATGTATAGTGTGTGTATAATGTATAGTGTGTGTATAATGTATAGTGTGTGTATAATGTATAAAGTGTGTATAATGTATATTGTGTGTATAATGTATAGTGTGTGTATAATGTATAATGTGTGTATAATGTATAGTGTGTGTATAATGTATAATGTGTGTATAATGTATAGTGTGTGTATAATGTATAGTGTGTATAATGTATAGTGTGTGTATAATGTATAATGTGTGTATAATGTATAGTGTGTGTATCATGTATAATGTGTGTATAATGTATAGTGTGTGTATAAGGTATAATGTGTGTATAATGTATAATGTGTGTATAATGTATAGTGTGTGTATAATGTATAATGTGTGTATAATGTATAGTGTGTGTATAATGTATAGTGTGTGTATAAGGTATAGTGTGTGTATAATGTATAATGTGTGTATAATGTATTATGTGTGTATAATGTATTGTGTGTATAATGTATAGTGTGTGTATAATGTATAGTGTGTGTATAATGTATAGTGTGTGTATAATGTATAGTGTGTGTGTATAATGTATAGTGTGTGTATAATGTATAGTGTGTGTGTGTGTGTGTGTATAATGTATAGCGTGTGTGTGTGTATAATGTATAGCATGTGTATAAAGTATAATGTGTTTATAATGTATAATGTGTGTATAATGTATAATGTGTATAATGTATAGTGTGTGTATAATGTATAATGTGTGTATAATGTATAGTGTGTATAATGTATAGTGTGTATAATGTATAATGTGTGTATAATGTATAGTGTGTATAATGTATAATGTGTGTATAATGTATAGTGTGTGTATAATGTATAATGTGTGTGTAATGTATAGTGTGTGTATAATGTATAGTGTGTGTATAATGTATAGTGTGTGTGTATAACGTATAGTGTGTGTATAATGTATAGTGTATGTATAATGTATAGTGTGTGTATAATGTATAATGTGTGTATAATGTATAGTGTGTGTATAATGTATAATGTGTGTATAATGTATAATGTGTGTATAATGTATAGTGTGTGTATAATGTATAGTGTGTGTATAATGTATAGTGTGTGTTTAATGTATAGTGTGTGTATAATGTATAGTGTGTGTATAATGTATAATGTCTGTATAATGTTTAATGTGTGTATAATGTATAGTGTGTGTTTAATGTATAATGTGTGTATAATGTATAATGTGTGTATAATGTATAATGTGTGTATAATGTATAGTGTGTGTATAATGTATAATGTGTGTATAATGTATAATGTGTGTATAATGTATAGTGTGTGTATAATGTATAATGTGTGTATAATGTATAATGTGTGTATAATGTATAGTGTGTGTATAATGTATAATGTGTGTATAATGTATTGTGTGTATAATGTATAGTGTGTGTATAATGTATAGTGTGTGTATAATGTATAGTGTGTGTATAATGTATAGTGTGTGTGTATAATGTATAGTGTGTGTATAATGTATAGTGTGTGTGTGTGTGTGTGTGTATAATGTATAGCGTGTGTGTGTGTATAATGTATAGCATGTGTATAAAGTATAATGTGTGTATAATGTATAATGTGTGTATAATGTATAATGTGTATAATGTATAGTGTGTGTATAATGTATAATGTGTGTATAATGTATAGTGTGTATAATGTATAGTGTGTATAATGTATAATGTGTGTATAATGTATAGTGTGTATAATGTATAATGTGTGTATAATGTATAGTGTGTGTATAATGTATAATGTGTGTGTAATGTATAGTGTGTGTATAATGTATAGTGTGTGTATAATGTATAGTGTGTGTGTATAACGTATAGTGTGTGTATAATGTATAGTGTATGTATAATGTATAGTGTGTGTATAATGTATAATGTGTGTATAATGTATAGTGTGTGTATAATGTATAATGTGTGTATAATGTATAATGTGTGTATAATGTATAGTGTGTGTATAATGTATAGTGTGTGTATAATGTATAGTGTGTGTTTAATGTATAGTGTGTGTATAATGTATAGTGTGTGTATAATGTATAATGTCTGTATAATGTTTAATGTGTTTATAATGTATAGTGTGTGTTTAATGTATAATGTGTGTATAATGTATAATGTGTGTATAATGTATAATGTGTGTATAATGTATAGTGTGTGTATAATGTATAATGTGTGTATAATGTATAATATGTGTATAATGTATAGTGTGTGTATAATGTATAATGTGTGTATAATGTATAATGTGTGTATAATTTATAGTGTGTGTATAATGTATAATGTGTGTATAATGTATAGTGTGTGTACAATGTATAATGTGTGTATAATGTATAGTGTGTGTATAATATATAGTGTGTGTATAATATAGTGTGTATAATGTATAATGTGTGTATAATGTATAGTGTGTGTATAATATATAGTGTGTGTATAATATATGTGTGTATAATGTATAATGTGTGTATAATGTATAGTGTGTGTATAATGTATAGTGTGTGTATAATGTATAATGTGTGTATAATGTATAGTGTGTGTATAATGTATAGTGTGTGTATAATGTATAGTGTGTATATAATGTATAGTGTGTGTATAATGTATAGTGTTTGTATAATGTATAGTGTGTGTATAATGAATAGTGTGTGTATAATGTATAATGTCTGTATAATGTTTAATGTGTGTATAATGTATAGTGTGTGTATAATTTATAGTGTGTATAATGTATAATGTGTGTATAATGTATAGTGTGTGTATAATGTATAGTGTGTGTATAATGTATAATGTGTGTATAATGTATAGTGTATGTATAATGTATAATGTGTGTATAATGTATAATGTGTGTATAATGTATAGTGTGTGTATAATGTATAGTGTGTGTATAATGTGTGTATAATGTATAGTGTGTGTATCATGAATAATGTGTGTATAATGTATAATGTGTGTATAATGTATAATGTGTGTATAATGTATAGTGTATGTATAATGTATAATGTGTGTATAATGTATAATGTGTTTATAATGTATAGTGTGTGTATAATGTATAATGTGTGTATAATGTATAGTGTGTGTATAATGTATAGTGTGTGTATAATGTGTGTATAATGTATAGTGTGTGTATCATGAATAATGTGTGTATAATGTATAATGTGTGTACAATGTATAATGTGTGTATAATGTATAATGTGTGTATAATGTATAATGTGTGTATAATGTATAGTGTGTGTATAATGTATAGTGTGTGTATAATGTATAATGTGTGTATAATGTATAATGTGTGTATAATGTATAGTGTGTGTATAATGTATAATGTGTGTATAATGTATTGTGTGTATAATGTATAGTGTGTGTATAATGTATAGTGTGTGTATAATGTATAGTGTGTGTATAATGTATAGTGTGTGTGTATAATGTATAGTGTGTGTATAATGTATAGTGTGTGTGTGTGTGTGTGTGTATAATGTATAGCGTGTGTGTGTGTATAATGTATAGCATGTGTATAAAGTATAATGTGTGTATAATGTATAATGTGTGTATAATGTATAATGTGTATAATGTATAGTGTGTGTATAATGTATAATGTGTGTATAATGTATAGTGTGTATAATGTATAGTGTGTATAATGTATAATGTGTGTATAATGTATAGTGTGTATAATGTATAATGTGTGTATAATGTATAGTGTGTGTATAATGTATAATGTGTGTGTAATGTATAGTGTGTGTATAATGTATAGTGTGTGTATAATGTATAGTGTGTGTGTATAACGTATAGTGTGTGTATAATGTATAGTGTATGTATAATGTATAGTGTGTGTATAATGTATAATGTGTGTATAATGTATAGTGTGTGTATAATGTATAATGTGTGTATAATGTATAATGTGTGTATAATGTATAGTGTGTGTATAATGTATAGTGTGTGTATAATGTATAGTGTGTGTTTAATGTATAGTGTGTGTATAATGTATAGTGTGTGTATAATGTATAATGTCTGTATAATGTTTAATGTGTTTATAATGTATAGTGTGTGTTTAATGTATAATGTGTGTATAATGTATAATGTGTGTATAATGTATAATGTGTGTATAATGTATAGTGTGTGTATAATGTATAATGTGTGTATAATGTATAATATGTGTATAATGTATAGTGTGTGTATAATGTATAATGTGTGTATAATGTATAATGTGTGTATAATTTATAGTGTGTGTATAATGTATAATGTGTGTATAATGTATAGTGTGTGTACAATGTATAATGTGTGTATAATGTATAGTGTGTGTATAATATATAGTGTGTGTATAATATAGTGTGTATAATGTATAATGTGTGTATAATGTATAGTGTGTGTATAATATATAGTGTGTGTATAATATATGTGTGTATAATGTATAATGTGTGTATAATGTATAGTGTGTGTATAATGTATAGTGTGTGTATAATGTATAATGTGTGTATAATGTATAGTGTGTGTATAATGTATAGTGTGTGTATAATGTATAGTGTGTATATAATGTATAGTGTGTGTATAATGTATAGTGTTTGTATAATGTATAGTGTGTGTATAATGAATAGTGTGTGTATAATGTATAATGTCTGTATAATGTTTAATGTGTGTATAATGTATAGTGTGTGTATAATTTATAGTGTGTATAATGTATAATGTGTGTATAATGTATAGTGTGTGTATAATGTATAGTGTGTGTATAATGTATAATGTGTGTATAATGTATAGTGTATGTATAATGTATAATGTGTGTATAATGTATAATGTGTGTATAATGTATAGTGTGTGTATAATGTATAGTGTGTGTATAATGTGTGTATAATGTATAGTGTGTGTATCATGAATAATGTGTGTATAATGTATAATGTGTGTATAATGTATAATGTGTGTATAATGTATAGTGTATGTATAATGTATAATGTGTGTATAATGTATAATGTGTTTATAATGTATAGTGTGTGTATAATGTATAATGTGTGTATAATGTATAGTGTGTGTATAATGTATAGTGTGTGTATAATGTGTGTATAATGTATAGTGTGTGTATCATGAATAATGTGTGTATAATGTATAATGTGTGTACAATGTATAATGTGTGTATAATGTATAATGTGTGTATAATGTATAATGTGTGTATAATGTATAGTGTGTGTATAATGTATAATGTGTATATAATGTATAATGTGTGTACAATGTATAATGTGTGTATAATGTATAATGTGTGTATAATGTATAGTGTGTGTATAATGTATAGTGTGTGTATAATGTATAGTGTGTGTATAATGTATAGTGTGTGTATAATGTATAGTGTGTGTATAATGTATAGTTTGTGTATAATGTGTGTATAGTGTATAGTTTGTGTATCATGTATAGTGTGTGTATAATGTATAGTGTGTGTATAATGTATAGTGTGTGTATAATGTATAGTGTGTGTATAATGTATAATGAAAACTGAAGTTGAAAAAAAAAAAAAGAAGGTTGGAGGAAAGAATAGGTAATAGGCAGCAATCGGTAGTGTCCGGTGTTCCGGGGGAATCAGGTATAAGAGCAGCATTCGGTAGTGTCCGGTGTTCCAGGGGAAACAGGTATAAGGGCAGCAATCGGTAGTGTCCGGTGTTCCGGGGGAAACAGGTATAAGAGCAGCATTCGGTAGTGTCCGGTGTTCCAGGGGAAACAGGTATAAGGGCAGCAATCGGTAGTGTCCGGTGTTCCGGGGGAAACCGGTATAAGGGCAGCAATCGGTAGTGTCCGGTGTTCCGGGGGAAACAGGTATAAGGGCAGCAATCGGTAGTGTCCGGTGTTCCGGGGGAAACAGGTATAAGGGCAGCAATCGGTAGTGTCCGGTGTTCCGGGGGAAACAGGTATAAGGGCAGCAATCGGTAGTGTCCGGTGTTCCGGGGGAAACAGGTATAAGGGCAGCAATCGGTAGTGTCCGGTGTTCCGGGGGAAACAGGTATAAGAGCAGCAATCGGTAGTGTCCGGTGTTCGGGGGAAACAGGTATAAGGGCAGCAATCGGTAGTGTCCGGTGTTCCGGGGGAAACAGGTATAAGAGCAGCAATCGGTAGTGTCCGGTGTTCCAGGGGAAACAGGTATAAGAGCAGCAATCGGTAGTGTCCGGTGTTCCAGGGGAAACAGGTATAAGAGCAGCATTCGGTAGTGTCCGGTGTTCCAGGGAAAACAGGTATAAGGGCAGCAATCGGTAGTGTCCGGTGTTCCGGGGGAAACAGGTATAAGAGCAGCATTCGGTAGTGTCCGGTGTTCCAGGGGAAACAGGTATAAGGGCAGCAATCGGTAGTGTCCGGTGTTCCGGGGGAAACCGGTATAAGGGCAGCAATCGGTAGTGTCCGGTGTTCCGGGGGAAACAGGTATAAGGGCAGCAATCGGTAGTGTCCAGTGTTCCGGGGGAAACAGGTATAAGGGCAGCAATCGGTAGTGTCCGGTGTTCCGGGGGAAACAGGTATAAGGGCAGCAATCGGTAGTGTCCGGTGTTCCGGGGGAAACAGGTATAAGGGCAGCAATCGGTAGTGTCCGGTGTTCCGGGGGAAACAGGTATAAGGGCAGCAATCGGTAGTGTCCGGTGTTCCGGGGGAAACAGGTATAAGGGCAGCAATCGGTAGTGTCCGGTGTTCCGGGGGAAACAGGTATAAGAGCAGCATTCGGTAGTGTCCGGTGTTCCAGGGGAAACAGGTATAAGGGCAGCAATCGGTAGTGTCCGGTGTTCCGGGGGAAACCGGTATAAGGGCAGCAATCGGTAGTGTCCGGTGTTCCGGGGGAAACTGGTATAAGGGCAGCAATCGGTAGTGTCCGGTGTTCCGGGGGAAACAGGTATAAGGGCAGCAATCGGTAGTGTCCGGTGTTCCGGGGGAAACAGGTATAAGGGCAGCAATCGGTAGTGTCCGGTGTTCCGGGGGAAACAGGTATAAGGGCAGCAATCGGTAGTGTCCGGTGTTCCGGGGGAAACAGGTATAAGGGCAGCAATCGGTAGTGTCCGGTGTTCCGGGGGAAACAGGTATAAGGGCAGCAATCGGTAGTGTCCGGTGTTCCGGGGGAAACAGGTATAAGGGCA
The DNA here is from genome assembly GCF_040206685.1 of Ascaphus truei. NCBI lineage: Eukaryota > Metazoa > Chordata > Amphibia > Anura > Ascaphidae > Ascaphus > Ascaphus truei. The sequence goes on along the minus strand of NW_027456125.1, from coordinate 362,786 downwards.
GCAATCGGTAGTGTCCGGTGTTCCGGGGGAAACAGGTATAAGGGCAGCAATCGGTAGTGTCCGGTGTTCCGGGGGAAACAGGTATAAGGGCAGCAATCGGTAGTGTCCGGTGTTCCGGGGGAAACAGGTATAAGAGCAGCATTCGGTAGTGTCCGGTGTTCCAGGGGAAACAGGTATAAGGGCAGCAATCGGTAGTGTCCGGTGTTCCGGGGGAAACCGGTATAAGGGCAGCAATCGGTAGTGTCCGGTGTTCCGGGGGAAACTGGTATAAGGGCAGCAATCGGTAGTGTCCGGTGTTCCGGGGGAAACAGGTATAAGGGCAGCAATCGGTAGTGTCCGGTGTTCCGGGGGAAACAGGTATAAGGGCAGCAATCGGTAGTGTCCGGTGTTCCGGGGGAAACAGGTATAAGGGCAGCAATCGGTAGTGTCCGGTGTTCCGGGGGAAACAGGTATAAGGGCAGCAATCGGTAGTGTCCGGTGTTCCGGGGGAAACAGGTATAAGGGCAGCAATCGGTAGTGTCCGATGTTCCGGGGGAAACAGGTATAAGGGCAGCAATCGGTAGTGTCAGGTGTTCCGGGGGAAACAGGTATAAGTGCAGCAATCGGTAGTGTCCGGTATTCCGGGGAAACAGGTATAAGAGCAGTAATCGGTAGTGTCCGGTGTTCCGGGGGAAACAGGTATAAGGGCAGCAATCGGTAGTGTCCGGCGTTCCGGGGGAAACAGGTATAAGGGCAGCAATCGGTAGTGTCCGGTGTTCCGGGGGAAACCGGTATAAGGGCAGCAATCGGTAGTGTCCGGTGTTCCGGGGGAAACAGGTATAAGAGCAGCATTCGGTAGTGTCCGGTGTTCCAGGGGAAACAGGTATAAGGGCAGCAATCGGTAGTGTCCGGTGTTCCGGGGGAAACCGGTATAAGGGCAGCAATCGGTAGTGTCCGGTGTTCCGGGGGAAACAGGTATAAGGGCAGCAATCGGTAGTGTCCGGTGTTCCGGGGGAAACAGGTATAAGGGCAGCAATCGGTAGTGTCCGGTGTTCCGGGGGAAACAGGTATAAGGGCAGTAATCGGTAGTGTCCGGTGTTCCGGGGGAAACAGGTATAAGGGCAGCAATCGGTAGTGTACGGTGTTCCGGGGGAAACAGGTATAAGGGCAGCAATCGGTAGTGTCCGGTGTTCCGGGGGAAACAGGTATATGGGCAGCAATCGGTAGTGTCCGGTGTTCCGGGGGAAACAGGTATAAGGGCAGCAATCGGTAGTGTCCGGTGTTCCGGGGGAAACAGAAATAAGGGCAGCAATCGGTAGTGTCCGATGTTCCGGGGGAAACAGGTATAAGGGCAGCAATCGGTAGTGTCCGGTGTTCCGGGGGAAACAGGTATAAGGTCAGCAATCGGTAGTGTCCGGTGTTCCGGGGAAAACAGGTATAAGGGCAGCAATCGGTAGTGTCCGGTGTTCCGGGGGAAACAGGTATAAGGGCAGCAATCGGTAGTGTCCGGTGTTCCGGGGGAAACTGGTATAAGGGCAACAATCGGTAGTGTCCGGTGTTCCGGGGGAAACAGGTATAAGGGCAGCAATCGGTAGTGTCCAGTGTTCCGGGGGAAACAGGTATAAGAGCAGCAATCGGTAGTGTCCGGTATTCCGGGGAAACAGGTATAAGAGCTGTAATCGGTAGTGTCCGGTGTTCCGGGGGAAACAGGTATAAGAGCAGCATTCGGTAGTGTCCGGTGTTCCGGGGGAAACCAGTATAAGGGCAGCGATCGGTAGTGTCCGGTGTTCCGGGGGAAACAGGTATAAGGGCAGCAATCGGTAGTGTCCGGTGTTCCGGGGGAAACAGGTATAAGGACAGCAATCGGTAGTGTCCGGTGTTCCGGGGGAAACAGGTATAAGGGCAGCAATCGGTAGTGTCCGGTGTTCCGGGGGAACCAGGTATAAGGGCAGCAATCGGTAGTGTCCGATGTTCTGGGGGAAACAGGTATAAGGGCAGCAATCGGTAGTGTCCGGTGTTCCGGGGGAAACAGGTATAAGGGCAGCAATCGGTAGTGTCCGATGTTCCGGGGGAAACAGGTATAAGGGCAGCAATCGGTAGTGTCCGGTGTTCCGGGGGAAACAGGTATAAGGTCAACAATCGGTAGTGTTCGGTGTTCCGGGGGAAACAGGTAATAGGCAGCAATCGGTAGTGTCCGGTGTTCCGGGGGAATCAGGTATAAGAGCAGCATTCGGTAGTGTCCGGTGTTCCAGGGGAAACAGGTATCAGGGCAGCAATCGGTAGTGTCCGGTGTTCGTGGGGAAACAGGTATAAGAGCAGCATTCGGTAGTGTCCGGTGTTCCAGGGGAAACAGGTATAAGGGCAGCAATCGGTAGTGTCCGGTGTTCCGGGGGAAACCGGTATAAGGGCAGCAATCAGTAGTGTCCGGTGTTCCGGGGGAAACAGGTATAAGGGCAGCAATCGGTAGTGTCCGGTGTTCCGGGGGAAACAGGTATAAGGGCAGCAATCGGTAGTGTCCGGTGTTCCGGGGGAAACAGGTATAAGGGCAGCAATCGGTAGTGTCCGGTGTTCCGGGGGAAACAGGTATAAGGGCAGCAATCGGTAGTGTCCGGTGTTCCGGGGGAAACAGGTATAAGAGCAGCAATCGGTAGTGTCCGGTGTTCGGGGGAAACAGGTATAAGGGCAGCAATCGGTAGTGTCCGGTGTTCCGGGGGAACAGGTATAAGAGCAGCAATCGGTAGTGTCCGGTGTTCCAGGGGAAACAGGTATAAGAGCAGCAATCGGTAGTGTCCGGTGTTCCAGGGGAAACAGGTATAAGAGCAGCATTCTGTAGTGTCCGGTGTTCCAGGGAAAACAGGTATAAGGGCAGCAATCGGTAGTGTCCGGTGTTCCGGGGGAAACAGGTATAAGAGCAGCATTCGGTAGTGTCCGGTGTTCCAGGGGAAACAGGTATAAGGGCAGCAATCGGTAGTGTCCGGTGTTCCGGGGGAAACCGGTATAAGGGCAGCAATCGGTAGTGTCCGGTGTTCCGGGGGAAACAGGTATAAGGGCAGCAATCGGTAGTGTCCGGTGTTCCGGGGGAAACAGGTATAAGGGCAGCAATCGGTAGTGTCCGGTGTTCCGGGGGAAACAGGTATAAGGGCAGCAATCGGTAGTGTCCGGTGTTCCGGGGGAAACAGGTATAAGGGCAGCAATCGGTAGTGTCCGGTGTTCCGGGGGAAACAGGTATAAGGGCAGCAATCGGTAGTGTCCGGTGTTCCGGGGGAAACAGGTATAAGGGCAGCAATCGGTAGTGTCCGGTGTTCCGGGGGAAACAGGTATAAGAGCAGCATTCGGTAGTGTCCGGTGTTCCAGGGGAAACAGGTATAAGGGCAGCAATCGGTAGTGTCCGGTGTTCCGGGGGAAACCGGTATAAGGGCAGCAATCGTTAGTGTCCGGTGTTCCGGGGGAAACTGGTATAAGGGCAGCAATCGGTAGTGTCCGGTGTTCCGGGGGAAACAGGTATAAGGGCAGCAATCGGTAGTGTCCGGTGTTCCGGGGGAAACAGGTATAAGGGCAGCAATCGGTAGTGTCCGGTGTTCCGGGGGAAACAGGTATAAGGGCAGCAATCGGTAGTGTCCGGTGTTCCGGGGGAAACAGGTATAAGGGCAGCAATCGGTAGTGTCCGGTGTTCCGGGGGAAACAGGTATAAGGGCAGCAATCGGTAGTGTCCGGTGTTCCGGGGGAAACAGGTATAAGGGCAGCAATCGGTAGTGTCCGGTGTTCCGGGGGAACCAGGTATAAGGGCAGCAATCGGTAGTGTCCGATGTTCTGGGGGAAACAGGTATAAGGGCAGCAATCGGTAGTGTCCGGTGTTCCGGGGGAAACAGGTATAAGGGCAGCAATCGGTAGTGTCCGATGTTCCGGGGGAAACAGGTATAAGGGCAGCAATCGGTAGTGTCCGGTGTTCCGGGGGAAACAGGTATAAGGGCAGCAATCGGTAGTGTCCGGTGTTCCGGGGGAAACAGGTATAAGAGCAGCAATCGGTAGTGTCCGGTGTTCCAGGGGAAACAGGTATAAGGGCAGCAATCGGTAGTGTCCGGTGTTCCGGGGGAAACAGGTATAAGGGCAGCAATCGGTAGTGTCCGGTGTTCCGGGGGAAACTGGTATAAGGGCAACAATCGGTAGTGTCCGGTGTTCCGGGGGAAACAGGTATAAGAGCAGCAATCGGTAGTGTCCGGTGTTCCGGGGGAAACAGGTATAAGGGCAGCAATCGGTAGTGTCCGGTGTTCCGGGGGAAACAGGTATAAAGGCAGCAATCGGTAATGTCCGGTGTTCCGGGGGAAACAGGTATAAGGGCAGCAATCGGTAGTGTCAGGTGTTCCGGGGGAAACAGGTATAAGTGCAGCAATCGGTAGTGTCCAGTGTTCCGGGGGAAACAGGTATAAGAGCAGCAATCGGTAGTGTCCGGTATTCCGGGGAAACAGGTATAAGAGCTGTAATCGGTAGTGTCCGGTGTTCCGAGGGAAACAGGTATAAGAGCAGCATTCGGTAGTGTCCGGTGTTCCAGGGGAAACAGGTATAAGGGCAGCAATCGGTAGTGTCCGGTGTTCCGGGGGAAACCGGTATAAGGGCAGCAATCGGTAGTGTCCGGTGTTCCGGGGGAAACAGGTATAAGGACAGCAATCGGTAGTGTCCGGTGTTCCGGGGGAAACAGGTATAAGGGCAGCAATCGGTAGTGTCCGGTGTTCCGGGGGAAACAGGTATAAGGGCAGCAATCGGTAGTGTCCGGTGTTCCGGGGGAAACAGGTATAAGGACAGCAATCGGTAGTGTCCTGTGTTCCGGGGGAAACAGGTATAAGGGCAGCAATCGGTAGTGTCCGGTGTTCCGGGGGAAACAGGTATAAGGGCAGCAATCGGTAGTGTCCGGTGTTCCGGGGGAAACAGGTATAAGGGCAGCAATCGGTAGTGTCCGGTGTTCCGGGGGAAACAGGTATAAGGGCAGCAATCGGTAGTGTCCGGTGTTCCGGGGGAAACAGGTATAAGGGCAGCAATCGGTAGTGTCCGGTGTTCCGGGGGAAACAGGTATAAGGGCAGCAATCGGTAGTGTCCGGTGTTCCGGGGGAAACAGGTATAAGAGCAGCAATCGGTAGTGTCCGGTGTTCCGGGGGAAACAGGTATAAGGGCAGCAATCGGTAGTGTCCGATGTTCCGGGGGAAACAGGTATAAGGGCAGCAATCGGTAGTGTCCGGTGTTCCGGGGGAAACAGGTATAAGGTCAACAATCGGTAGTGTTCGGTGTTCCGGGGGAAACAGGTATAAGGGCAGCAATCGGTAGTGTCCGGTGTTCCGGGGGAAACAGGTATAAGAGCAGCAATCGGTAGTGTCCGGTGTTCCGGGGGAAACAGGTATAAGGGCAGCAATCGGTAGTGTCCGGAGTTCCGGGGGAAACAGGTATAAGGGCAGCAATCGGTAGTGTCCGGTGTTCCGGGGGAAACAGGTATAAGAGCAGCAATCGGTAGTGTCCGGTGTTCCGGGGGAAACAGGTATAAGGGCAGCAATCGGTAGTGTCCGGTGTTCCGGGGGAAACAGGTATAAGAGCAGCAATCGGTAGTGTCCGGTGTTCCGGGGGAAACAGGTATAAGGGCAGCAATCGGTAGTGTCCGATGTTCCGGGGGAAACAGGTATAAGGGCAGCAATCGGTAGTGTCCGGTGTTCCGGGGGAAACAGGTATAAGGGCAGCAATCGGTAGTGTCCGGTGTTCCGGGGGAAACAGGTATAAGGACAGCAATCGGTAGTGTCCGGTGTTCCGGGGGAAACAGGTATAAGGGCAGCAATCGGTAGTGTCCGGTGTTCCGGGGGAAACAGGTATAAGGGCAGCAATCGGTAGTGTCCGGTGTTCCGGGGGAAACAGGTATAAGGGCAGCAATCGGTAGTGTCCGGTGTTCCGGGGGAACCAGGTATAAGGGCAGCAATCGGTAGTGTCCGATGTTCTGGGGGAAACAGGTATAAGGGCAGCAATCGGTAGTGTCCGGTGTTCCGGGGGAAACAGGTATAAGGGCAGCAATCGGTAGTGTCCGATGTTCCGGGGGAAACAGGTATAAGGGCAGCAATCGGTAGTGTCCGGTGTTCCGGGGGAAACAGGTATAAGGGCAGCAATCGGTAGTGTCCGGTGTTCCGGGGGAAACAGGTATAAGAGCAGCAATCGGTAGTGTCCGGTGTTCCGGGGGAAACAGGTATAAGGGCAGCAATCGGTAGTGTCCGGTGTTCCGGGGGAAACAGGTATAAGGGCAGCAATCGGTAGTGTCCGGTGTTCCGGGGGAAACTGGTATAAGGGCAACAATCGGTAGTGTCCGGTGTTCCGGGGGAAACAGGTATAAGAGCAGCAATCGGTAGTGTCCGGTGTTCCGGGGGAAACAGGTATAAGGGCAGCAATCGGTAGTGTCCGGTGTTCCGGGGGAAACAGGTATAAAGGCAGCAATCGGTAATGTCCGGTGTTCCGGGGGAAACAGGTATAAGGGCAGCAATCGGTAGTGTCAGGTGTTCCGGGGGAAACAGGTATAAGTGCAGCAATCGGTAGTGTCCAGTGTTCCGGGGGAAACAGGTATAAGAGCAGCAATCGGTAGTGTCCGGTATTCCGGGGAAACAGGTATAAGAGCTGTAATCGGTAGTGTCCGGTGTTCCGGGGGAAACAGGTATAAGAGCAGCATTCGGTAGTGTCCGGTGTTCCAGGGGAAACAGGTATAAGGGCAGCAATCGGTAGTGTCCGGTGTTCCGGGGGAAACCGGTATAAGGGCAGCAATCGGTAGTGTCCGGTGTTCCGGGGGAAACAGGTATAAGGACAGCAATCGGTAGTGTCCGGTGTTCCGGGGGAAACAGGTATAAGGGCAGCAATCGGTAGTGTCCGGTGTTCCGGGGGAAACAGGTATAAGGGCAGCAATCGGTAGTGTCCGGTGTTCCGGGGGAAACAGGTATAAGGACAGCAATCGGTAGTGTCCGGTGTTCCGGGGGAAACAGGTATAAGGGCAGCAATCGGTAGTGTCCGGTGTTCCGGGGGAAACAGGTATAAGGGCAGCAATCGGTAGTGTCCGGTGTTCCGGGGGAAACAGGTATAAGGGCAGCAATCGGTAGTGTCCGGTGTTCCGGGGGAAACAGGTATAAGGGCAGCAATCGGTAGTGTCCGGTGTTCCGGGGGAAACAGGTATAAGGGCAGCAATCGGTAGTGTCCGGTGTTCCGGGGGAAACAGGTATAAGGGCAGCAATCGGTAGTGTCCGGTGTTCCGGGGGAAACAGGTATAAGAGCAGCAATCGGTAGTGTCCGGTGTTCCGGGGGAAACAGGTATAAGGGCAGCAATCGGTAGTGTCCGATGTTCCGGGGGAAACAGGTATAAGGGCAGCAATCGGTAGTGTCCGGTGTTCCGGGGGAAACAGGTATAAGGTCAACAATCGGTAGTGTTCGGTGTTCCGGGGGAAACAGGTATAAGGGCAGCAATCGGTAGTGTCCGGTGTTCCGGGGGAAACAGGTATAAGAGCAGCAATCGGTAGTGTCCGGTGTTCCGGGGGAAACAGGTATAAGGGCAGCAATCGGTAGTGTCCGGAGTTCCGGGGGAAACAGGTATAAGGGCAGCAATCGGTAGTGTCCGGTGTTCCGGGGGAAACAGGTATAAGAGCAGCAATCGGTAGTGTCCGGTGTTCCGGGGGAAACAGGTATAAGGGCAGCAATCGGTAGTGTCCGGAGTTCCGGGGGAAACAGGAATAAGGGCAGCAATCGGTTGTGTCCGGTGTTCCGGGGGAAACTGGTATAAGGGCAACAATCGGTAGTGTCCGGTGTTCCGGGGGAAACAGGTATAAGGGCAGCAATCGGTAGTTTCCGGTGTTCCAGGGGAAACAGTTATAAGAGCAGCAATCGGTAGTGTCCGGTGTTCCGGGGGAAACAGGTATAAGGGCAGCAATCGGTAGTGTCCGGTGTTCCGGGGGAAACAGGTATAAGGGCAGCAATCTGTAGTGTCCGGTGTTCCGGGGGAAACAGGTATAAAGGCAGCAATCGGTAATGTCCGGTGTTCCGGGGGAAACAGGTATAAGGGCAGCAATCGGTAGTGTCAGGTTTTCCGGGGGAAACAGGTATAAGTGCAGCAATCGGTAGTGTCCGGTGTTCCGGGGGAAACAGGTATAAGAGCAGCAATCGGTAGTGTCCGGTATTCCGGGGAAACAGGTATAAGAGCAGTAATCGGTAGTGTCCGGTGTTCCGGGGGAAACAGGTATAAGGGCAGCAATCGGTAGTGTCCGGCGTTCCGGGGGAAACAGGTATAAGGGCAGCAATCGGTAGTGTCCGGTGTTCCGGTGGAAACGGGTATAAGGGCAGCAATCGGTAGTGTCCGGTGTTCCGTGGGAAACAGGTATAAGAGCAGCAATCGGTAGTGTCCGGTGTTCCGGGGGACACAGGTATAAGAGCAGCAATCGGTAGTGTCCGGTGTTCTGGGGGAAACAGGTATAAGGGCAGCAATCGGTAGTGTCCGGTGTTCCAGGGGAAACTGGTATAAGGGCAGCAATCGGTAGTGTCCGGTGCTCTGGGGGAAACATATATAAGGGCAGCAATCGGTAGTGTCCGGCGTTCCAGGGGAAACAGGTATAAGAGCAGCAATCGGTAGTGTCCGGTGTTCCGAAGAAGCACACTATACATTATACACACACTATACATTATACACACACTATACATTATACACACACTATACATTATACACACATTATACATTATACACACACTATACATTATACACACATTATACATTATACACACATTATACATTATACACACATTATACATTATACACACACTATAAATTATACACACACTATACATTATACACACATTATACATTATACACACATTATACATTATACACACACTATACATTATACACACTATACATTATACACACATTATACATTATACACACATTATACATTATACACACATTATACATTATACACACACTATAAATTATACACACACTATACATTATACACACATTAAACATTATACAGACATTATACATTATACACACACTATACATTATACACACTATACATTATACACACACAATACATTATACACACACTATACATTATACATACACTATACATTATACACATACTATACATTATACACACACTAAACATTATACACACTTTATACATTATACACACACTATAAATTATACACACATTATACATTATACACACACTATACATTATACACACACTATACATTATACACACACTAAACATTATACACACTTTATATATTATACACACACTATACATTATACACACACTATACATTATACACACACTAAACATTATACACACATTGTACATTATACACACACTATACATTATACACACACTATACATTATATACACACTATGCTGTACATTATACACACACTATACATTATACACACACTATACATTATAGACACACTATACATTATACACACACTATACATTATAAACACACTATACATTATACACACACTACATTATACACACACTATACATTATACACACACTACATTATACACACACTATACATTATTCACACACTATACATTATACACACACTATACATTATACACACTATACATTATACACACACTATACATTATACACACACTATACATTATAATATATTTATATTTATATTTATATTATATTATATATATATATATATATTATATATTATAGCAGCCATGCTTTTAAGCAGATATGCTTTTAAGTATATATGTTTCAAGTATTTATGAAGTTTAAAAAGGAAGTTCAAAAAGAAGTGGAAAAGTGGACATCACCTACTGCTTCTGATTCCTGCATTTGATCTACGTTGGAAAAGAGGATATCATCTATCTAATACTGCACATCTCAACACTTAACTATTGCTGTGATGCCGCCTTTATTTTTTATATTTGCTGCAACCGCACTTATTTTCAAATTATGCACTTCCTTCCACCAGTCTCCTTATGTCTCTAACTCTATTCATATATCTCCATCTCTCCTTTCTTCCCCACTTCTCAGTTCACATGAACTCCTTTCTTACCTGCGTCCTCTGTCACCACACAGCTATACCCCCTGCACTAAAACACACCCCTACAAATCCTCCTCACACATCCTCTTTCTATCCATGCTTCTCCTTGCTTCTGGGGATATCTCTCCCAATCCTGGTCCCTGCCTTATTTCTACTTGCTCTCGTCCTCGCCTCCCACATGCAACTTCTACTCCTTCTGGTGTTAACCCCTCCAACCTCATACCCATCCCCTGCCACCCTCCCTCCTCTCTCCCTTTCTCCTGCCACCCTCCCTCCTCTCTCCTGCCACCCTCCCTCCTCTCTCCCTTTCTCCTGTGCCCTTTGGAATGCTCGCTCCCTTTCTAACAAGTTCCTCTCTGTGCATGACTTCTTTCTCTCTCACTCCCTGCTTCTCTTTGCTATAACTGAGACCTGGCTCACTCAGTCTGACTCTGCTCTGGAAGCTGCCCTCTCTTATGGTGGCCTTTCCTTCTCCCACACTCCGCGCCTTGATGGCAGGGGTGGAGGTGTGGGGCTCCTGCTCTCCTCTCTCTGCCGTTATCGAACTATTCCTATTCCCCCCTCTCTTGCCTTTCCCTCCTTTGAGGTTCACACTGTCCAGATCTTCTCTCCTCTCCCTGTTCATGTGGCGGTCATGTATCGCCCACCTACCTCTACTCATCCCCCTTCTGCCTTTCTCTCTCACTTTGAATCCTGGCTCTCTTTCTTCCTCTCCTCAGACTCCCCTGTTCTTCTCCTTGGGGACTTCAATTGCCACATTGATGACCCCTCTCTCCCTTGGGCTTCCCGCTTTCTTTCTCTAACCTCTTCTTTTGGCCTTCAACAGTGGACTGCAGCCAGCACCCACAAGGATGGCCACTACTTAGACCTGGTTTTCACTAAAAATTTCTCTCTCTCTGATTTCTCCATTTCCCCTTTTCCTCTCTCTGACCATCACCTCATCTCATTCTCTCTATCTCGCTTCTCAACTTCTCCACCTCCATCTACACCCCGGTTCTGCAGAAACCTGCGCTCTATTCACTTACCTGACTTTGAGTCCACGTTACACTCCTCCCTCTCCTCTCTCAGATCTGCTACAGACCCTGACAAACTGGTCAGGAACTACAACTCTGCCTTGTCCTCCTCTCTTGATCTACATGCCCCGCTTTCTCTCTGCCGCACTCGCCCTTTTAACCCTAGACCCTGGTTAAATTCCCACACGCGCATGCTGCGTTCCTCCACTCGTTCCTCTGAACGCCTCTGGAGGAAATCTCATACTCTCGCAGACTTCCTTCACTACAAATTTATGCTATCCTGTTTCAACTCTGCCCTCTCGCAAGCTAAACAAGCCTACTTTTCTTCACTAATCAACATGCACAAGTCTAACCCACGCCGACTGTTCTCTGTCTTTGATACTCTACTCAAACCACCCTCCGCTGCCTCTCCTTCCTCCATCTCCGCTCAGGACTTTGCTGACTATTTTAAGGAAAAGGTGGAATCCATACGTCAGAACAAACCCTCTGTTTCTTCCTCCCATCCTACACCTCTTCCTAACTCTCCTCCTGCCTTCCTTGACTCTTTTTCCACTGTCTCAGAGGAGGATGTGTCGCTGTTGATCGCCTCTTCTCCCTCTACCACTTGCCCTCTTGACCCCATTCCCTCCCATCTCCTAAAACCTCTTGCTCCTACTATAATCCCTACGCTCACGCACATTTTTAACTCCTCCCTCTGCTCTGGAACCTTTCCATCCTCCTTCAAACATGCAACAGTCATACCATTACTCAAAAACAGCAAGCTTGACCCTACCTGTCTTTCTAACTATCGGCCTGTCTCCCTCCTGCCTTTTGCCTCTAAACTCCTTGAACGTCTTGTATTCGCTCGCTTGCTCCATTTTCTCAACACCTATTCTCTCCTAGACCCTCTACAATCTGGCTTCCGTACTGCTCACTCCACGGAAACAGCCCTCACTAAAATAACTGACGACCTCCATGCTGCCAAAGACAGAGGTCATTACACTCTGCTCATATTACTCGACCTCTCTGCAGCATTTGACACCGTGGACCACCCTCTTCTCCTTCACATTCTCCATACTCTTGGTATTCGGGACAAAGCTCTATCCTGGATCTCATCCTACCTCTCCCATCGTACTGTCAGTGTCTCTTCTGCTAATACCTCCTCCTCCTCTATTGATCTCTCTGTGGGGGTACCCCAGGGCTCTGTCCTGGGACCTCTTCTCTTTTCTCTGTATACACTCTCTCTAGGTGACCTAATAACATCTTTTGGGTTTAATTATCACCTCTATGCTGACGACACACAAATATATTTCTCAACACCCGACCTTACACCTACTGTACAAACCAAAGTTTCTGAATGTCTCTCTGCTATATCATCCTGGATGGCCCTCCGCCGCCTTAAACTCAACATGGCTAAAACAGAGCTCCTCATACTTCCTCCCAAACCTGGCCCTACTACCTCCTTCCACATTACTGTTGGAACTACGATCATTCACCCAGTAGCCCAAGCACGCTGCCTTGGGGTCACACTCGACTCCTCTCTCACATTTGCCCCTCACATTCAAAACATTTCTAAAACCTGTCGCTTTTTCCTCCGCAATATAACAAAGATACGCCCTTTCCTCTGTTGCTCGACTGCTAAAACTCTGACTCAGGCCCTCATTCTCTCCCGTATTGATTACAGTAACCTCCTGCTGTCTGGCCTTCCTGCCTCTCACCTGTATCCCCTACAATCTATCCTTAACGCTGCTGCCAGAATCACTCTACTCTTTCCTAGATCTGTCTCAGCATCTCCCCTCATGAAATCCCTCTCCTGGCTTCCGATCAAATCCCGCATCTCACACTCCATTCTTCTCCTCACTTTTAAAGCTTTACACTCTTCTGCCCCTCCTTACATCTCAGCCCTAATTTCTCGTTATGCACCATCCAGACTCTTGCGTTCTTCTCAAGGATGTCTTCTTTCTACCCACTTTGTATCTAAAGCCCTCTCCCGCCTTAAACCTTTTTCATTGACTGCCCCTCACCTCTGGAATGCCCTTCCCCTCAGTACCCGACTAGCACCCTCTCTATCCACCTTTAAGACCCAACTTAAGACACACTTGCTTAAAGAAGCATATGAATAGGACTGTGGCTATTCTGAACACATGGCACATAAAGCTTGGCCCCCTGCAGATGCACTTACCAGAACTCCCTCCTACTGTCTCTGTACGTTCTCCCTACCTACCAATTAGACTGTAAGCTCCTCGGAGCAGGGACTCCTCTTCCTTAATGTCTAAAGCACTTATTCCCATGATCTGTTATTTATATTATCTGTTATTTATTGGATTACCACATGTATTACTGCTGTGAAGCGCTATGTACATTAATGGCGCTATATAAATAAAGACATACAATACAATACATACAATACAATAAACACACTATACATTATACAGTACACACATTATACATTATACATACACTATACATTATACACACACTATACATTATACACACACTATACATTATACACACACTATACATTATACACACTATACATTATACACACAGTATACATTATACACACACTATACATTATACACACACGATACATTATACACACACTATACATTATACACACATTATACATTATACACACACTATACATTATACACACTATACATTATAAACACACTATACATTATACACACACTATACATTATACACACATTATACATTATACACAAACTATACATTATACACACATTATACATTATACACACACTATACATTATACACACATTATACATTATACACACATTATACATTATACAAACATTATACATTATACACACACTATACATTATACACACACTATACATTATACACACATTGTACATTATACACACACTATACATTATACACACACTATACATTATACACACACTATACATTATACACACACTATACTGTACATTATACACACATTATACATTATACACACATTATACATTATACACACATTATACATTATACACACATTATACATTATACACACACTATAAATTATACACACACTATACATTATACACACATTATACATTATACACACACTATACATTATACACACACTATACATTATACACACACTATACATTATACACACATTATACATTATACACACACTAAACATTATACACACATTATACATTATACACACATTATACATTATACACACATTATACATTATACACACATTATACATTATACACACTTTATATATTATACACACACTATACATTATACACACACTATACATTATACACACATTATACATTATACACACATTATACATTATACAAACATTATACATTATACACACACTATACATTATACACACACTATACATTATACACACACTATAAATTATACACACACTATACATTATACACACATTAAACATTATACAGACATTATACATTATACACACATTATACATTATACACACTATACATTATACACACACAATACATTATACACACACTATACATTATACATACACTATACATTATACACACACTATACATTATACACACACTATACATTATACACACATTATACATTATACACACACTATACATTATACACACACTATACATTATACACACACTAAACATTATACACACTTTATACATTATACACACACTATAAATTATACACACATTATACATTATACACACACTATACATTATACACACACTATACATTATACACACACTAAACATTATACACACTTTATATATTATACACACACTATACATTATACACACACTATACATTATACACACATTATACATTATACACACATTATACATTATACAAACATTATACATTATACACACACTATACATTATACACACACTATACATTATACACACATTGTACATTATACACACACTATACATTATACACACACTATACATTATACACACACTATACATTATACACACACTATACATTATACACACATTATACATTATACACACATTATACATTATACACACATTATACATTATACACACATTATACATTATACACACACTATAAATTATACACACACTATACATTATACACACATTATACATTATACACACACTATACATTATACACACACTATACATTATACACACATTATACATTATACACACATTATACATTATACACACATTATACATTATACACACACTATACATTATACACACACTATACATTATACACACACTAAACATTATACACACTTTATATATTATACACACACTATACATTATACACACACTATACATTATACACACATTATACATTATACACACATTATACATTATACAAACATTATACATTATACACACACTATACATTATACACACACTATACATTATACACACATTGTACATTATACACACACTATACATTATACACACACTATACATTATACACACACTATACATTATACACACACTATACATTATACACACATTATACATTATACACACATTATACATTATATACACATTATACATTATACACACATTATACATTATACACACACTATAAATTATACACACACTATACATTATACACACATTATACATTATACACACACTATACATTATACACACACTATACATTATACACACATTATACATTATACACACATTATACATTATACACACATTATACATTATACACACACTATAAATTATACACACACTATACATTATACACACATTAAACATTATACAGACATTATACATTATACACACATTATACATTATACACACTATACATTATACACACACAATACATTATACACACACTATACATTATACATACACTATACATTATACACACACTATACATTATACACACACTATACATTATACACACATTATACATTATACACACACTATACATTATACACACACTATACATTATACACACACTAAACATTATACACACTTTATACATTATACACACACTATAAATTATACACACATTATACATTATACACACACTATACATTATACACACACTATATATTATACACACACTAAACATTATACACACTTTATATATTATACACACACTATACATTATACACACACTATACATTATACACACACTAAACATTATACACACATTGTACATTATACACACACTATACATTATACACACACTATACATTATACACACACTATACATTATACACACACTATACTGTACATTATACACACACTATACATTATACACACACTATACATTATAGACACACTATACATTATACACACACTATACATTATAAACACACTATACATTATACACATATTATATATTATACACACACTATACATTATACACACACTACATTATACACACACTACATTATACACACACTATACATTATACACACACTATACATTATACACACACTATACATTATACACACACTATACATTATACACACACTATACATTATAAACACACTATACATTATACACACATTATACATTATACACACACTATACATTATACACACACTATACATTATACACACACTATACATTATACAAACTATACATTATACACACACTATACATTATACACACACTATACATTATACACACACGATACATTATACACACACTATACATTATACACACATTATACATTATACACACACTATACATTATACACACACTATACATTATACACACACTATACATTATACACACACTATACATTATACACAAATTATACATTATACACACACTATACATTATACACACATTATACATTATACACACACTATACATTATACACACATTATACATTATACACACATTATACATTATACAAACATTATACATTATACACACACTATACATTATACACACACTATACATTATACACACATTGTACATTATACACACACTATACATTATACACACACTATACATTATACACACACTATACATTATACACACACTATACATTATACACACATTATACATTATACACAGTATACATTATACACACACTATACATTATACACACACTATACATTATACACACACTATACATTATACACACAATATACACTATACACAATATACATTATACACACACTATACATTATACACACATTATACATTATACACACACTATACATTATACACACATTATACATTATACACACATTATACATTATACAAACATTATACATTATACAAACACTATACATTATACACACATTATACATTATACAAACATTATACATTATACAAACACTATACATTATACACACACTATACATTATACACACTAAACATTATACACACATTGTACATTATACACACACTATATATTATACACACACTATACATTATACACACTATATATTATACACACACTATACATTATACACACACTATACATTATACACACTATATATTATACACACACTATACATTATACACACACTATACATTATACACACACTATACATTA
Organism: Ascaphus truei; assembly: GCF_040206685.1. Classification (NCBI taxonomy): domain Eukaryota; kingdom Metazoa; phylum Chordata; class Amphibia; order Anura; family Ascaphidae; genus Ascaphus; species Ascaphus truei. The sequence continues at coordinate 345,213 of NW_027456125.1, read as the reverse complement.
TACACAAACTATACATTATACACACACTATACATTATACACACTATATATTATACACACATTATACATTATACACACACTATACATTATACACACACTATACATTATACACACACTATACATTATACACACACGATACATTATACACACACTATACATTATACACACACTATACATTATACACACACTATACATTATACACACACTATACATTATACACACACTATACATTATACACACACTATACATTACACACACATTATACATTATACACACATTATACATTATACACACACTATACATTATACACACACTATACATTATACACACACTATAAATTATACACACACTATACATTATACACACACTATACATTATACACACACTATACATTATACACACATTATACATTATACACACATTATACATTATACACACACTATACATTATACACACACTATAAATTATACACACACTATACATTATACACACACTATACATTATACACACATTATACATTATACACACATTATACATTATACAAACATTATACATTATACACACACTATACATTATACACACACTATACATTATACACACACTATACATTATACACACACTAAACATTATACACACATTATACATTATACACACACTATACATTATACACACACTATACATTATACACACACTATACATTATACACACATTATACATTATACACACACTATACATTATACATACATTATACATTATACACACACTATACATTATACACACACTATACATTATACACACATTATACATTATACACACATTATACATTATACACACACTATACATTATACACACATTATACATTATACACACATTATACATTATACAAACATTATACATTATACACACACTATACATTATACACACACTATACATTATACACACACTAAACATTATACACACATTATACATTATACACACACTATACATTATACACACACTATACATTATACACACACTATACATTATACACACATTATACATTATACACACACTATACATTATACATACTGTACATTATACATTATACACACACTATACATTATACACACATTATACATTATACACACACTATACATTATACACACATTATACATTATACACACATTATACATTATACACACATTATACATTATACAAACATTATACATTATACACACACTATACATTATACACACACTAAACATTATACACACATTATACATTATACACACACTATACATTATACACACACTATACATTATACACACACTTAAGAGAACACAGTGAGCAGAGATCCTGGAGTTCCGTCTTCGGAGAAGAAGCAGGTGACCGCCCATAATCCAACCCCCCGATCGACGTCACGCGCCGACGTCGCGAGTCAGCTGACGCGGAAGCTGAACGGTTGCTGATCGGGACAACGAGGAGGGCTGTGCATCAACGCATCAGAAGAAGCGGAAAACGTCCAGACACCCCCTGTTCCTGCGGTTGTTATTTACACCGAGATGCCTATACCAATTTTTATTCTGTGAGTTTTTATAACCGTTTTTATTTTTCCATAAATCTGACAATATTACCCTATGGGCCTTGCGCTTTTTTCTTTTTTCTTTCCCTGTCTATAGCTTTCTCTGGTCCCGAGGTTGGTTCCAGATGAAAAAAGGCTGCATACCCATAGGAGATCAGGCTTGGACTCTGTATTTGGGACCACAAAAAGCAAACTTCATGGACACTAAGTATTTTAATTGATTATAATAATTGTTTTAATGTTTTGCTGTGTAAATCCCTTGTAACTTATTTTCTCCCTTTGTGTGTTATTAATACACAAGGAGGCTGATAAGTAAGAGCGCTGGTGGACACATTTGGAGGCAGAGGGGCTCACACCTACCTGCTCACAATTGTGTTATACTTAATTCACATCACTTTACTATACCAGACCTGGTTGGGGGGCGAGTGGGGGGGGAGAAGGGGGCGAGGGGGAACCGGTGCGTCTTTTGCTTGGGTTTTGGTTCCTTCTTTAGTTCCTGTATCGTTTTGTTGTACGTTTCTCCAATGGACTTTCACCCTATTCCCTGCTCTTCTCTTGCCCTCGTGCACTCGGGGCTGTCGTCAGTTTCAGGCCTACCTGTCCGTCACTATGTGGTGTCGGATCTCTTACCTTCAAAGGAGAACGCATTTGCTGCTATCATTGAAGTATTGCGGCAGCATCCACCCCTGGGGTATCTGTCTGGGCCAGCCATGGCGTCCAGACTTTTAGGAAATTTAGGGCGGTGTCATTAACTAGACTCGTTAATTGCTCCATCCGGCAGACATGCCAAATCCTGTTTCTGATTTTAGGGATGATTGGTAGTTCCTTTTGCTTCCATAATGCTGCGATCTCGCATCTTGTGGCTGTTGCAAAATGCGCAATTAATTTATGCGTCGCATTTGATAGACCCTGGATCCGCCTGCCCAAGAGGAACACCCACGGGTCCAGGGGGATCTCCAAATTGAGAATCCTTTGTAACCAATCTCTAATTTGTTCCCAAACCAGGACCACTTTTGTGCAGGACCACAGCATGTGTCGCAAATCCGCCTCCACCCCGCAGCGCTTTGGGCAGAGCGGGGAATAGCCCCTGACAAATGTAGCTGATCTTTATGGGGTGTAATACCATCTCATGAGGACCTTATATGCGTTCTCCTTTAATGTGGTGCATATTGAATGTCACGGTGACTTTATGGCAGGCTGTAATTTACACCAAAATATATATAATATATATATAACTGGGTCTGATCTGGGACGAGACTTAGATATGATAAAATATAATTTATTCCTTGATAAAGGTGAACACACGAGATATACAAATAACAGGCAAAATATAGACACTTACTTAAAGATGGAAATGATGAAACAGTCACATCTGGACTGGCAGTTCATACAGCAAATCTTCATCATCCCAAGACACGAAAAGACATTTGCATGAAGACATTCAGACATGAAGCCTTTGCATGAAGACTTTGCATGAAGACTTTGCATGAAGACACTGAGTAAGGGGGGACTCTGGCTTATATACCATTTTAACCCTTCTTTTACATTCAAGATGCCGCGCTGTCTAGCAAGCATCTCTTTGAAGCTTCCTGAAGCAGCTTTTGGACTTCCCTTGTTTAGTGTGAAGTATCACATTTAAAAAAACCTTCAGTTTCTTGGTTCCTGCCTCCAACATAAACAATTAGGCAATTTAGCCTTTGATCACCAGGCTATGTAAATTGTAGCAAGATGTTCTGCTTGCCTATTTCCATAACAGAGCGAGTTTGCAGTTTTCAAAATCCCATATACACTGTAAATAACTAAATAACTTCATAACTTCAGTTCAGTAATATTTACTGGCACGCGAGACATATTAATACATTCCGTCACGCCTGACGCTCCCAAAAAGACTACATATTACCATGTAGTACTAAAATTAAGGGAGATATTAATATCTGGCTCTTAGTATCTGTTAGATATCAAGTGTTTAGAACCATTAGTTGGGGCTTGGGCCCACGAATACACATATGTAACTCTTAGCACGTTCAGCCAAGGACATCTCATAATATTCTTATATTTAATAAGGTCACCCATTCTGATATCTCCTGGTGTAACCGCCCCCTTGTCCCCATCAATAAACCCTTTGAAGCAGGGACCCCTGGGTGGGGGACATTTGTCACCTGGTTTTAGATTTCACACCTAATGCCCAGACCTCCTGAATCAGAGGCCTTTGTAAGTGTGAGTTATAATGCTCACACCCCACTCTAGCTTTCTGCAAACAGGACGCCTTTGATCAGGGCTGTTTCCTAGCAATATTCCCTTGGCCTGCAAATTAGGTATTAACATACTGTGCACCAAAACCCCCATGTGTATGTTTCACACCCAACTGCAATCAAGCCGTTTGAAGTCCAGATTTTCTGAAAAGACACAATACAGTTGTATTTTCTTAAACTACAGCTTATTAACCCCTTAAGCCCCAGTGTGTGTGGTGCAGACACTGGCATAACCATAAACATGGGAACAGGGGAATATACATTTTCATGGTAGAACAAGGGTTAAATCACATTTCTGGACCTCAGCCCAGTTAACCCCTTGCTTCCCAGGTGAGAGTAGAGGGTGGCCAATTGGGGTGCAACCCCTTTAATCCCGGGCCAAATCCTCACGACCGTCACACCTCCCCTGCTCAAGGGGTGTCTGGTAACCCAGCTGCCTCCCCCTGGCACTGGGATACCGCAGGCGCCCTTGAAGCACTCAATAAGTCCTGAGGGGTTGGCCTGGCAAAATTGTCCTCCGGCATTGTCCAGTATATTGTCCTGGCCACAATGGATGGTAAAGTCCAGATCCTGTGGAGCAGGACTCCACTGTGGCCACCGGGCATTCTCCTTTGCCTCCCTCTGCCCCCCACCCAGTGCCTGGTGAACCAAGTCCATGGTGAAGGGGCCCCGTTGCAGACCAGGCTGCACATTGCCCAGAGACTGGCATGTTTCTGCACCTACAGGAGACCAGCTATCCAGCACAGACCGTCGCTTTCCTGTCAACCAAGTCTGGGAAAGAGCTATGTCACTATCCTGTAGGGACCCTACCTGCCCTGGCTCTGTGCCAACCTGTAGCTGCTCTGCTATACTCCTGACTCTCCTCCCTGGCTGCCAATGTTCCCACAGCCCGCCCTTTGGGAACCCTGGGGAATCTGTCAGAGGGGTCACTCCTGGCCAGTCAGAACAAGGGACCTTCTGCCTACCTAGCCCATCCCTAGCTCCTGCCAGCTGCCTGACACCCCACTGACCTATCTCCCCCTGCTCCACGGTGTCTCCCTGCCTAGCATCCCTTAGGCCCAGCACCTCAGCCCCTGCTGATGACTCCTGCTGCTTACCTCCGTGCAGCCCACCTGCACTTCTCTCCCCCCTGGGCAATCCTAACCCAGACACTGGAACTACCTGAGTGCACCTACCTCCCTGACCTTGTCTCCCCCTTACCAGGGATGAGCTCAGGGGCACTTCTCCAGATGCAACCGCCTTAGCTCTTGGCTGGCAGGTATCCCTGGGGAGGCACAAGCCTGCCACTGCCCCGGATACCCCGAGCCAATAGCTAGGCTGCAACAGGGGGTTGCTGATCTGAGACACCCCCTGAGGCTCTGCCAGGGTAATGGGAAATTCTAGCTGCCATACCTGCTGCTGTCCCTCCCCGGCTACCACTAGCCCTTCTTCTCCGACTGAGATCTGATGCTGGCTACCTACCTGCAGCCTCCCCTCACTCCGCTTCTCCCTAGCCAATCCTAACCTGGATCCTAGGGACACCTGCGTGAGGCCATCTCCCTGACACTGTCTCCCCATTACCGGGGATGAGCTCAGGGTTGCTGGTGCAAATGCACCCACCTTAGCTCCTGGTTGACAGGTAATCTGGGGGTGGTCTAACTTAGCCACAACCCCTGATACCTCCAGCCCGTTGCAAGGCTGCAACAGTGGGGCTCTTAACTGAGAGTCCCCTTGCTGCACCGCCAGGGTAATGGGGAAGTCTAGCTGCCCTACAAGCTGCCCTTCCTTCCCCTCCCCTGGTGCCCCTATCTCCTGCCACCCCCCAGTCACCCCTAGAGTGAAACAACAGGGTACAGTCATAGGAACAAATAAGTCAGAGTCAGTCTGCGACTTGGTCTGGCTTACCTCGCTGGTCCCCGCAGAGACCGCCGCCTTCGTTGGTCCCAATTGCAGGGGGACTGGAGTGGCCGCCACCGGCATCATCTGGGCCGGGAAGCAACGGGTCGCCGCCGCAGCAGCGCCCGGGGTTGGCACAGGGGAATCGATGCAGGACCGGGGTCCCAGGTCTTTGTGGAGAAACACAGCTCCATGCAAACCAGGTAACAAAACCCCCTCCCGCAATCCCTGTCCCTCCCCCCACTCAGAAAGGGTTACGGCACTTTGCCGGAATCGCGGCTCTTCTGCTGCCGCCGCCGCCATGGGCAAGCCCCGGGAAGCTGCCGCAGCAGTACCCGGCTTTGATGCAGGGTCGCCGGCGTGGGTTGTGGGGCTCTGGTCGTCGCTGGGAATTGCCGACTCCGCCAAACCATGTGAAACACCCACCTCCCGCACACCCCAACACTCCCCCCAAATAAAATTGCCGCCGGCAGGATGCCGGAGTGTCGGCTTCTTCTCCGCCGCCGCCACCGGTTCTCCGCCGGGATCAGGTGGATGGCCGCTGCTCTCCACCGCTGTTGCTGATGCAGCCCGTCCAGGTTCTCCAGGAGACGTCCCGAGGAGGGTTTGTCGCCCCGGCTGGGCGGGAGCCATCAGAGGATGCCGCTAACTGGGTCATCTTTTCCGCAGCTCGTGAGCGCTGGCCCTGAGGGGCTTCTTCGCCCAACCTCGCACGGTCAGGGCACTGGGCATTATTGTGGCCCATTTGTTGGCAGTGCCGCAGCGGTTGCTGGTGCTTCTCCGCCACCGGTGGACTAACCCCAGCAAGGGGCAATGGAGTCCAGAGTGGAGTTGCTTGAGCGCCGGGCTCCGGGAGGGGGTAAGTGGGTCGGGACAACGCCAGCCCCAGGAGCTCGTTCCGCTCCGCCTGGGACCACATCCCTCCCCACGCAGACAACAGTGAAAGCTCTTCCAGGGAAAATGGGCTGGCCGCCGCAGCGGCCGTTACCTCTCCTGGTGCAAGACTTCCATGGTCTCCGAGACCAACCGCTCCCTCCACAAGTCTCTGCCGTCCCGGAGCTGGGTCCATTCCCTGCTCTCCGGGTGGTTTGATGGTTACAGCAGCTGCAGCTGTGGATCTTTGCTCAGCCTGCCGGGTTTTATGTTCACCGATTGCTGTCTCTCTCTCAGCCTTGCTGGCTGCTGGTCCCCGCGCCGACTTGATGCACTCCTCCGGTCTCGGTGCCCGGCTCCAGTCAGACGGATGGCCGGCACTTTGGTTCTGGAGGCAATGCTTCTCACAAGTAGGGAAACAGTGAGGAGGTGCCATATCTTGTGTTATATGTTGTACACTGTGTGTTCAATATCTTTAGTCCCAAGGAATTTGCAATTACCATCAAGTTCCCACTATATTACAGTATCCCGCAGAACACTAGTAATACAGGTCCAGTTCTATCCCGCCGCTTGCCACCAGTTAATTACAAGCCTGTCACGGTGACTTTATGGCAGGCTGTAATTTACACCAAAATATATATAATATATATATAACTGGGTCTGAACTGGGACGAGACTTAGATATGATAAAATATAATTTATTCCTTGATAAAGGTGAACACACGAGATATACAAATAACAGGCAAAATATAGACACTTACTTAAAGATGGAAATGATGAAACAGTGACATCTGGACTGGCAGTTCAAACAGCAAATCTTCATCATCCCAAGACACGAAAAGTCATTTGCATGAAGACATTCAGACATGAAGCCTTTGCATGAAGACTTTGCTTGAAGACTTTGCATGAAGACACTGAGTAAGGGGTGACTCTGGCTTATATACCATTTTAACCCTTCTCTTACATTCAAGATGCCGCACTGTCTAGCATGCATCTCTTTGAAGCTTCCTGAAGCAGCTTTTGGACTTCCCTTGTTTAGTGTGAAGTATCACATTTAAAAAAACCTTCAGTTTCTTGGTTCCTGCCTCCAACATAAACAATTAGGCAATTTAGCCTTTGATCACCAGGCTATGTAAATTGTAGCAAGATGTTCTGCTTGCCTATTACCATAATAGAGCGAGTTTGCCGTTTTCAAAATCCCATATACACTGTAAATAACTTCATAACTTCAGTTCAGATTTACTTACTGGCACGCGAGACATATTAATACATTCCATCACGCCTGACGCTCCCAAAGAGACTACATATTACCGTGTAGTACTAAAATTAAGGGAGATATTAATATCTGGCTCTTAGTATCTGTTAGATATCAAGTGTTTAGAACCATTAGTTGGGGCTTGGGCCCACGAATACACATATGTAACTCTTAGCACGATCAGCCAAGGACATCTCATAATATTCTTATATTTAATAAGGTCACCCATTCTGATATCTCCTGGTGTAACCGCCCCCTTGTCCCCATCAATAAATCCTTTGAAGCAGGGACCCCTGGGTGGGGGACATTTGTCACCTGGTTTTAGATTTCACACCTAATGCCCAGACCTCCTGAATCAGAGGCCTTTGTAAGTGTGAGTTATAATGCTCACACCCCACTCTAGCTTCCTGCAAACAGGACGCCTTTGATCAGGGCTGTTTCCTAGCAATATTCCCTTGGTCTGCAAATTAGGTATTAACATACTGTGCACCAAAACCCCCATGTGTATGTTTCACACCCAACTGCAATCAAGCCGTTTGAAGTCCAGATTTTCTGAAAAGACACAATACAGTTGTATTTTCTTAAACTACAGCTTATTAACCCCTTAAGCCCCAGTGTGTGTGGTGCAGACACTGGCATAACCATAAACATGGGAACAGGGGAATATATATTTTCATGGTAGAACAAGGGTTAAATCACATTTCTGGACCTCAGCCCAGTTAACCCCTTGCTTCCCAGGTGAGAGTAGAGGGTGGCCAATTGGGGTGTAACCCCTTTAATCCCGGGCCAAATCCTCACGACCGTCACATTGAACTTTTTGCTGCTGCCTGTAGGATCCCGTACCATTCCTCATCCTCTAAAGTCTCCCCTAAGTCAGATTCCCACTGTCTGATGTAACGAAGTCTTGATTCATTAGGGGTCTCAGGACAGATCACTTCCCTGTACATTCTACTGCTGCGGCCAAGTTTATTCGAGCATTTGCCCGTTCTTGGCCGCAGCAGTAGCCTGGCGCTCGCCCGAGTGTGACGGGCGCGCGCCGAAGCAGCGGAAGAGCGCCCTCCAATCGGGGCGCTCTCCCTACCGCTGCCGGGGTCCGCCGGGTCCCCCGGAACCCCCTGCCGCCGTCCCGCGATCGCGGGACACCAGGGCTCCCTTGGGGAGCCCTGGACGCGCGTGCAGGGGGCGCTGGCTCCCGAAGACGCGTGACCGCGCGTCTATGACGTGCGGCACGCCGAGGGGCGGCCACTAGCAAGCCGGGAAATCAATATGCAATAAAGTGTGTCGGTAGTGTAGATGTGAGTCCCCGTGTGTCCGTTCCTCTAGAACACATCTGCTCAAATTCGTTCTTACAGGTCTGATTGGGGTTTTGTTATAGAAATCTCTGATCTGCAGGTATCTAAAGAATTCCTTGTTTGGTATATCCTTTGTGGACTTAATTTGTTCAAATGTTTTTATGTATTTTCTTCCCCCCAGGTCATTAAGCCGTGTAATACCCGACTGTATCCAAACCAACAAATTATTTCTATTCATCCCTGGAGCGAAATCTGGGTTACCGATGATTGGTGTCATAAGTGAGTCCTTGGAGGTTAGATTACAGCCGTATTTAGTGGCCTCCCATACCCGTATTGAACCGACTATGGTCTGGAGCGTCATTTCCATCCTAATTAACCCTTTCTTGGGTAGCCAGATCAAATTGTGAAGTTCAATTGGTGCACAACAGCTTTTCTCCAATTCTACCCATCTCCTTAAGCTTGGGTCCGTGTGCCATTGGATAATTTGACTTAATTGGGCCGCTTTGTAGTAGGCTAACAAGCAAGGTACCGCTAGTCCTCCTTTTATGGTGGGCCTCTTCAAGATACCCTTTGCAATTCTTGGGTTTTTCTTATTCCAAATAAATTTCATCATTTGTGACTGTAGGGAGAGGATGTCCGCATTTACTATAGGTATAGGTAGACTCTGGAATAGATATAATATCTTTGGGAGGAGGTTCATTTTCACGCTATGTATCCTCCCAATCCATGAGATGCCACCTTTCATCCATGTCCTGAGATCCTCCCTCAACGTCTTAATCAGCCTGGGAAAATTGGCTTTGTATAATGTTTTGTAGTCCTTTGGGATGTATACCCCTAAATATTTGATAGCGGAGGTTTTCCATTTAAAATTAAAGTTTATTTCTATCAGTTTTTCCACTTCTTTGGGTAAATTTATATTGAGGGCTTCCGATTTGGTCTGATTGATTTTAAACCCCGAAATTTGGTTAAATTTACTTAAAATTCCAAAAACATTGGGCAGGGATGTGAGAGGTTTTGACAACGTTAAAATGACGTCATCTGCATACAAGGCTGCTTTGTGCATCTGGTTATCAATTGAGATTCCTGTTATGTCTGGGCTATGTCTAATGTGCGCGGCTAGGGGCTCGATACAGAGGGCAAACAGCAGTGGGGACAACGGGCAACCCTGTCTTGTTCCGCTTCGTATATTAAATTGATCTGAGGGGAAGCCCTTGCTGTCGGACCTTCATATAGCGCAAGAATGGCTTTTAACAGGCGTCCTTCGAAACCAAATTCTCCCAATATTTCTTTTAAGTTGGGCCAGTCTATTCTATCGAAGGCTTTCTCAGCATCCAGACTTAACACCATGGAGTGTATGTTTTTCTTTTTAGCCAAATCAATTATATCAATGATTCTCCTGGTGTTGTCTGCTACTTGCCTACCTCCGATAAACCCTACCTGATCCGCGTGGATTAACGTGGGAAGAACACTACCTACCCTGTTTGCTATGAGTTTGGAGTACATTTTAACATCTGAGTTAATCAGTGAAATGGGCCGGTAGCTCTTGCAGTCTGCCGGGTCCTTTCCAGGTTTATGGATCAAAGAAATTGAAGCTGTAGCATTTGTGTTGGGAAGGAGGCCCCCGCTAGAATCTCGTTAAATAATTTTAACATGTGAGGAGCTAGTAATTTGGGGTATTTTTTGTAATATAAATTGGAGAAGCCATCTGGCCCTGGAGCTTTGGCTGGTTTTAATATCTTGATTACCTCTGATAACTCTTCTACAGTGAAGTCTGCCTGCAGTGCTTCTCTCTCACCCCTGCTCAAGGTGGGTCATTTTGCCTCTTTCAGAAATGTTTTTAACATCTCTTTCGTTTTTGGGTTGTGGATGACCTTATCTCCATTGTATAATTTTTCATAGAGAAGGAGAAAAACTGGAAGAGCACTACTGTAGGTATCAAAAAAGTAGAAAGGAGGGTGTGTATCCCATAAAAAGATTATTTATTGGTCATTGAAAAACAGGGCAATGGAGAGCCCTACCAACGTCTCACTGCGGAGCGGCGTCCAGAGCTACTACATATAACAGCTGAGACTGCTATCTCACTCCTCAGCACTCCACACGAGCACAAGGAGCAGATCCAGAGGGTTTGATTACTGTCTTCATTTGCTATTCCCATTAACCTTTCATTGACTGTTGTGGACTCCTGGTGCTTCTTTGCAAGCTGCTTTCTTGCAAGCTGTGTTCAGCCTTTACATTACCATTGCCCACAGTTTCTTGTGGTACTTCAACTACTGGCATTGACTTTAGTGGATTCTTGCTGCCCTGCTATTAGCTGTTTAGCTGTATTTAGCCTACACTGTATGTTTGCTATCTATTTTCAGGTGTGTCTGATTTGACCAGTTATAGGGGAAGGGAGGCTTTGGGAAGTACCTCTGGGACCTTTTGGACCAGGGGGAATGGGCCAGATGAAGAGGTAGTCCCTCAAAACGTCGCCCCCCTAGCATACTTGCCGTTCTCCGTTTTGTGTATATTCCTTGTGTTTCATGTTTTTTCCCCTTTTCCTCCCCCCCCCCCCCCCACCCCTCACTTTGTGACATGCCCATTTGTGATACTGGTTGCTGCAAACACATTTGATCTATTTCTGGTTCGTTTTATTATTAAATGTTTATTCTGCATTACAACTGTTTTCATCATTTAGCTATTAGACAGTGAGTGCTGGTACTTACGTAGATTTGTTAGTACTATACAGGGGAATAAGGGTCCCCTTTTGTTCCGTGCACCCTGCAATTGCATACATTTAACACTATCAGAGTGCTGTCTATCGTCCCCTTTTACGCTAACAAGCAAGGTACCGCTAGTCCTCCTTTTATGGTGGGCCTCTTCAAGATACCCTTTGCAATTCTTGGGTTTTTCTTATTCCAAATAAATTTCATCATTTATGACTGTAGGGAGAGGATGTCCGCATTTACTATAGGTATAGGTAGACTCTGGAATAGATATAATATCTTTGGGAGGAGGTTCATTTTCACGCTATGTATCCTCCCAATCCATGAGATGCCACCTTTCATCCATGTCCTGAGATCCTCCCTCAACGTCTTAATCAGCCTGGGAAATTTGGCTTTGTATAATGTTTTGTAGTCCCTTGTGATGTACACTACCGACACACTTTATTGAAGTGTGGTCGGTACCGCAAGCCGGGAAATCTCCCGGCTTGCTAGTGGCCGCCCCTCGGCGTGCCGCGCGTCATAGACGCGCGGTCACGCGTCATCGGGAGCGTGCGCCCCCTGCACGCGTGTCCAGGGGCTCCCCGAGGGAGCCCTGGTGTCCCGCGATCGCGGGACAGCGGCAGGGGGTTCCGGGGGACCCGGCGGACCCGGCAGCGGTAGGGAGAGCGCCCCGATCGGAGGGCGCTCTTCCGCTGCTTCGGCGCGCGCCCGTCACACTCGGGCGCGCGCCAGGCTACTGCTGCGGCACAGAACGGGCAAATGCTCGAATAAACTGTGCCGCAGCAGTATAGCCCTAAATATTTGATAGCGGAGGTTTTCCATTTAAAATTAAAGTTTATTTCTATCAGTTTTTCCACTTCTTTTGGTAAATTTATATTGAGGGCTTCCGATTTGGTCTGATTGATTTTAAACCCCGAAATTTGGTTAAATTTATTTAAAATCCCAAAAACATTGGGCAGGGATGTGAGAGGTTTTGACAACGTTAAAATGACGTCATCTGCATACAAGGCTGCTTTGTGCATCTGGTTATCAATTGAGATTCCTGTTATGTCTGGGCTATGTCTAATGTGCGCGGCTAGGGGCTCGATACAGAGGGCAAACAGCAGTGGGGACAACGGGCAACCCTGTCTTGTTCTGCTTCGTATATTAAATTGATCTGAGGGGAAGCCCTGATGTCGCACCCTTGCTGTCGGACCTTCATATAGCGCAAGAATGGCTTTTAACAGACGTCCTTCGAAACCAAATTCTCTCAATGTTTCTTTTAGGTAGGGCCAGTCTATTCTATCGAAGGCTTTCTTAGCATCCAGACTTAACACCATGGAGTGTATGTTTTTCTTTTTATCCAAATCAATTAAATCAATGATTCTCCTGGTGTTGTCTGCTACTTGCCTACCTCCGATAAACCCTACCTGATCCGCGTGGATTAACCTGGGAAGAACACTACCTACCCTGTGTGCTATGAGTTTGGAGTAAATTTTAACATCTGAGTTAATCAGTGAAATGGGCCGGTGGTTCTTGCAGTCTGCCGGGTCCTTTCCAGGTTTGTGGATCACAGAGATTGAAGCTGTAGCATTTGTGTTGGGAAGGAGGCCCCCGCTAGAATCTCGTTAAATATTTTTAACATGTGAGGCGCTAGTAATTTGAGGTATTTTTTGTAATATAAATTGGAGAAGCCATCTGGCCCTGGCGCTTTTGCTGGTTTTAATATCTTGATTACCTCTGATAACTCTTCTACAGTGAAGTCTGCCTGCAGTGCTTCTCTCTCACCCCTGTTCAAGGTGGGTCATTTTGCCTCTTTCAGAAATGTTTTTAACATCTCTTTCGTTTTTGGGTTGTGGGTGACCTTATCTCCATTGTATAATTTTTCATAGAGAAGGAGAACAACTGGAACAGCACTACTGTAGGTTTCAAAAAAGTAGAAAGGAGGGTGCGTATCCCATAAAAAGATTATTTATTGGTCATTGAAAAACAGGGCAATGGAGAGCCCTACCAACGTCTCACTGCGGAGCGGCGGCCAGAGCTACTACATATAACAGCTGAGACTGCTATCTCACTCCTCAGCACTCCACACGAGCACAAGGAGCAGATCCAGAGGGTTTGATTACTGTCTTCATTTGCTATTCCCATTAACCTTTCATTGACTGTTGTGGACTCCTGTTGCTTCTTTGCAAGCTGCTTTCTTGCAGGCTGCGTTCAGCCTTTACTGTACCATTGCCCACAGTTTCTTGTGGTACTTCAACTACTGGCATTGACTTTAGTGGATTCTTGCTGCCCTGCTATTAGCTGTTTAGCTGTATCTAGCCTACACTGTATGTTTGCTATCTATTTTCAGGGGTGTCTGATTTGACCAGTTATAGGGGAAGGGAGGCTTAGGGAAGTACCTCTGGGACCTTTTGGACCAGGGGGAATGGGCCAGATGAAGAGGTAGTCCCTCGAAACGTCGCCCCCCTAGCATACTTGCCGTTCTCCGTTTTGTGTATATTCCTTGTGTTTCATGTTTTTTCCCCTTTTCCTTCCCCCCCCCCCCACCCCTCACTTTGTGACATGCCCATTTGTGATACTGGTTGCTGCAAACACATTTGATCTATTTCTGGTTCGTTTTATTATTAAATGTTTATTCTGCATTACAACTGTTTTCATCATTTAGCTATTAGACAGTGAGAGCTGGTACTTACGTAGATTTGTTAGTACTATACAGGGAATAAGGGTCCCCTTTTGTTCCGTGCACCCTGCAATTGCATAAATTTAACACTATCAGAGTGCTGTCTATCGTCCCCTTTTACGCTAACAAGCAAGGTACCGCTAGTCCTCCTTTTATGGTGGGCCTCTTCAAGATACCCTTTGCAATTCTTGGGTTTTTCTTATTCCAAATAAATTTCATCATTTGTGACTGTAGGGTGAGGATGTCCGCATTTACTATAGGTATAGGTAGACTCTGGAATAGATATAACATCCTTGGGAGGAGATTCATTTTCACGCTATGTATCCTCCCAATCCATGAGATGCCACCTTTCATCCATGTCCTGAGATCCTCCCTTAACGTCTTAATCAGCCTGGGAAAATTGGTTTTGTAAAATGTTTTGTAGTCCCTTGTGATGTATAGCCCTAAATATTTGATAGCGGAGGTTTTTCATTTAAAATTAAAGTTAATTTCTATCAGTTTTTCCACTTCTTTGGGTAAATTTATATTGAGGGCTTCCGATTTGGTCTGATTTATTTTAAATCCCGAACTTTGGTTAAATTTACTTAAAATCCTAAAAACATTGGGCAGGGATGTGAGAGGTTTTGACAACGTTAAAATGACGTCATCTGCATACAAGGCTGCTTTGTGCATCTGGTTATCAATTGAGATTCCTGTTATGTATGGGCTATGTCTAATGTGCGTGGCTAGGGGCTCGATACAGATGGCAAACAGCAGTGGGGACAACGGGCAACCCTGTCTTGTTCCGCTTCGTATATTAAATTGATCTGAGAGGAAGCCCTGATGTCGCACCCTTGCTGTCGGACCTTCATATAGCGCAAGAATGGCTTTTAACAGACGTCCTTCGAAACCAAATTCTCTCAATGTTTCTTTTAGGTAGGGCCAGTCTATTCTATCGAAGGCTTTCTCAGCATCCAGACGTAACACCATGGAGTGTATGTTTTTCTTTTTAGCCAAATCAATTAAATCAATGATTCTCCTGGTGTTGTCTGCCTCTTGCCTACCTCCGATAAACCCTACCTGATCCGCGTGGATTAACCTGGGAAGAACACTACCTACCCAGTTTGCTATGAGTTTGGAGTAAATTTTAACATCTGAGTTAATCAGTGAAATGGGCCGGTAGCTCTTGCAGTCTGCCGGGTCCTTTCCAGGTTTATGGATCAAAGAAATTGAAGCTGTAGCATTTGTGTTGGGAAGGAGGCCCCCGCTAGAATCTCGTTAAATATTTTTAACATGTGAGGAGCTAGTAATTTGAGGTATTTTTTGTAATATAAATTGGAGAAGCCATCTGCCCTGGCGCTTTTGCTGGTTTTAATATCTTGATTACCTCTGATAACTCTTCTATAGTGAAGTCTGCCTGCAGTGCTTCTCTCTCACCCCTGTTCAAGGTGGGTCATTTTGCCTCTATCAGAAATGTTTTTAACATCTCTTTCGTTTTTGGGTTGTGGGTGACCTTATCTCCATTGTATAATTTTTCATAGAGAAGGAGAAAAACTGGAAGAGCACTACTGTAGGTATCAAAAAAGTAGAAAGGAGGGTGTGTATCCCATAAAAAGATTATTTATTGGTCATTGAAAAACAGGGCAATGGAGAGCCCTACCAACGCTTCACTGCGGAGCGGCGGCCAGAGCTACTACATATAACAGCTGAGGCTGCTATCTCACTCCTCAGCACTCCACACGCGCACAAGGAGCAGATCCAGAGGGTTTGATTACTGTCTTCATTTGCTATTCCCATTAACCTTTCATTGACTGTTGTGGACTCCTGGTGCTTCTTTGCAAGCTCTCTGCAGACCGGGGGACTCAGCTGCACGCGCCGCCTGCCTCGCAGACACGCGTGCAGCGCAGACAGTAGGGCCGCAGCCTGAGGAACGTACATTGCAGTAAGTCAGGTCCACATTGGCTGCTTAGTTTTGGTTTGAGGAGCGCTTGTGTAATCTCCTCTTCGGATACTGGGCCAAATTGAAAATGGTGGGCAGTGTTTGGAGGGGGTGGGACTATAGGGGTACTCCCAGGATGAGATTCAGGTTTGTGGTTTGGGTTGCGTTTTGCTAATAAGTTAGTGGCACACCCCACAAAGTAATCATTGAATGCATTTGCAATGTCGGTGGGGTTTGTCAGAGTAATATACCCTTAGTGATATTACTTGGCTGTTGATGGTTAGGAGGCTGGAATATATTGTTGATAACCTTCCAGAAGTTAGCTGGGTTTGATGTATTCTGGAGGAGATTGTCAGAGTAATATTGTGCTTTTGCATGCCTTGTTTGCCTTGTGCACATGTTCCGCAGGTATCTGTAGTGATTGAGATCCTTGGTTGTGCCAGTTACTTTGTAGCTTTTCCACAAGGTATCCCTAAGATGGTAGAGCGCTATAGGGTAAGTTGTAAGCCATGGAAGGTGGGCCCCCATACTCTTATTCTGCGTAGTGGAGCATGAGTATCGCAGAGTTTTAGGAACTCGGATTGGAAATAGTCGAGCACAGAATCGGGGTCGGGAATTAGGACGAATCTGTACCAAGGGCAGCTGGTAAGGTCAGCCAGAAACTGTTGTGGGTTAAAGTTTCTAAATGTTCTAGTAAGGAGAACTTTAGGGCTTGATTGGGGCGGTTTAATTTTCCTTACACAGTACACTATTGCATGGTCACTGAAAATGTCAGGAAGGTGCCCGAGGATTGGATTAGAGGAAAGAATCCAGTCTAGCAAGGAATGGTTGTGCGATTTCAGGTTTGTCCGTGTGGGTTGGGAAATGAGTTGCGATAGGTTAAGTGACTTGAGTTGTATCTGGATTTTGTGTTTTTTTGGGTTGAGCCAAGTGTATTTGAAATTCCCAAGAACTAGCAGCTCACTCTTCTCATTCAGAGAGGAAATGGAGCCAAGAAACTGGGTGATATCAGTCAGGGATTGTAGAGGGGCTTTAGGGGGGCGGTAGATGCCAGCAATCAGGACGGGCTTAGAAAAGGGGAGGCAGATTCTGCCAACTAGGATTTCAAAAGAGGGTGGGCTTGGGGGCAATTTAACAGTGTAAATTGTAAGGTGTCTGCAATATAAAATAACACCCCTCCTCCTCTCTTTGACCTATCTCTCCTAAAAATGGAGTATCCCTGAATGGCGATATTTGCATTTGGAGTTTTAGGGGTTAGCCATGTTTCTTTGAGATCGATGGCTTTGGGAATCTGCATAAGGCACCATGCTCTTAGTCCATCCAGTTTGCGCAGCAGGCTCCGGATATTTATACGGGCGACAGATAGACTTTTTGGAATTTTAAGGGCGTATTCTCAGTTGTATGGGACAGAGTTGAAAAGGGAGGGCTTGGGTTAATTTCAATATCACCTGCTAAAGAGGGAGGACAGTGACCTGGGGCGACTCACTCTACACCCCAAGTTTCTCATCAACAAGAATGGTGAAATGCTCCCGAATAGTTAACGGCGTTACTTATTAACACACGGCTCTCTGGGGACCTTACTCACTAATAACGGTCTTCATTACACGCGAGCAATCGCACGCTGCAGGGTATTCCTCCCCGGCCTTCAGGGAAGGGGGCGGGGGGCGGCTTTCTCTTGGAAAGAGGAGACTGAAGCCAGGTGAAGGGGGGGCAGTACATGGTGTGTGAGGGGGGGGGGCAGTACATGGTGTGTGAGGGGGAGGAAGTACATGGTGTGGGAGGGGGGGAGCAGTACATTGTGTGTGAGGGGGGGAGCAGTACATGGTGTGTGAGGGGGGGGCAGTGCATGGTGTGTGAGTGGGGGCAGTATATGGTGTGTGAGGGGGGGCAGTACATGGTGTGTGAGGGGGGCAGTACATGGTGTGTGAAGGAGGGGCAGTACATGGTGTGTGAGGGGGGCTGTACATGGTGTGTGAGGGGGGGGAGCAGTAAATTGTGTGTGAGGGGGGGGATTTAAGACTCGGTTTAAGGGGTCTCTCTGGGGGGCTGGAGTGACTGCTTCAAGGTCCTTCTGATTGCATGAGGTGGGAGATGTGCGGGGGAAGGGTCAGTGGGGTATTTGGTCAGTTAAGGTATTAGAGCTCTCACGGGCAACTCCAGTCCTCAAGGGCCTCCAACTGGTCAGGTTTTCAGGAGATCCCAGTGTCACGGTAACTTATGACAGGATATAATATACACAAAAATAACTGGGTTGAACTGAACACGACTGAGATATAATAAAAGAATTTCTTCCTTAGATAGGTGAACACAGCAGATGATACAAATAACAAACAAGAAATACACTTACTTAGGGAGGGGAATGCAGAAGTAATCAGGAATCTTGATTAGCAATTCCACAGCAATCAGGCATCAATCAGTTGGTATAAAGAAGACAATGAATATAGGGCTGACATCAGTTTATATATCTTTTCAGCCCTATCCTTACTATTGAGTGCAGGCTATTGGTGAACAATTACCTGCACCCAATCTCTAATGTGGGAACATTACATTAATAACCCATGCCCCCCAGCTAGATAGCACATGCGTACTGGGGCCCTGGGTGTCCCATTTCTGTAGCCCCACACCCAGGTCAGGGGCGCCGGCCAGTCTACCAGATGGGGTATCTGGTCAGGATACTCTTAGTTTGTAGGTGTGAGTTATAGCACCTACAAACCACTCAAGCCCGGTACTTCTCCGCCCTAATGTATACAGCTAGGGAGCCTAAGCCTTTGATCAGGGGGGCTGTTTGTAGACAATAGATCACCCCTCTGATCATTTGCATTCCACAGATTGCAGAAATCTTCGCAGGCTTTTATCCCCGCTTTGAAACACAGTACAGTTTTTAATATAAAGACATATTAAAATAATCAGTTCTGTTGGGCCCAGCGGGTCGGAACGGGCCAGTCCTTCATGCCGGAAGTGACTCTCCATAGTGGCCAAGTTTCAGCCCACTGCGACCTTCCAGACCGGAGTTACACAAATGCAAGTTAAAACTTTTATTTCTTTAACACAGGATTCTCCGCTTTAAAATAAATCTCTGTTTTTCACTCATTCCCCATTGAAATCAACGGGCTCTGCCGCCATAGGCTTTAATGGGGCAACTCCGCCATTGGCGTTTATGGGACTTCTCCGTCATAGCCTTTCAATGGGGAACCGTCGCCATTGACGTCTATGGGAAAAATAACTGATCTTTACAGTTGCCCACACTTCGTCTGGTTGGTCGGAGAGAGTTGGAAATGGACATGCAGTCATGCCGGAACCGTGACTGCATGCACCCCAAATCCCAGCCCTCTGGTCCTCCCAGAACCGGAGATATGGGCTTATACATTTCAGGGTTTCGGACTTAGCCGTTTTCTCGCGCTGCTCTTCCCGTCGCCATTGAAGTCTATGGCGCGACCCGCTTGGCTAGCGCGACCCTTTCTTGGGGTCCTGGATTCTTGGACCCGGTGGTGATCAAGTGTGGGGGGGGCCTAAGAGCTAGGGGCAAAAATAATTTTATTTCTGTGTGCCCTAGAACTTGGGATTCCCACGCCACTTGTCGTTGAACTTGACCTAATAGTGATGAAAGCTCTTTTTCAGACATTGTTTCCACTTCTGCGGTTCTGCGGTTTGGATGGCTACCAACCTGTTCCTGGAGATCGGCGTCGAGGAATCCCCATTGAAGTCAATGGGCCCATTGACTTACAATGGGAAACTGCCGCTCCTCCTCTCGGACGCCACCTGCTGGTCTTCGAGGGAAACAGGTCCAAAACCGCTGGATTCGCCATTGAAATGAATGGAGCTGCAATGGCGTCCTATGGGACCTTGCAAAATGGAGCATGAAAAGGCGGGAACATGGAACAAAGGACTATAATCACTTTCTAACTATTAACCCTTCTCCTCCCGGATGGATCCCAGTGTGTGTGTGGTGCAGACACTAACCTGATGATAGTACATTATAACAGGGAAATACACACATGGATGTTGCAGCAAGGTAAAAACCACATTCCTGGATCGCAGTCCAGTTAACCCCTTGCCTCACTGGTGAGGTCAGGGGGTGGCCATATGGGGTGCAACCCCTTTAATACCGGGCCAATCCCCCTCTCCCTTTACACCCAGATTCAGCACAAGGGGGCTCCATCAGTCCCTGCTTCAACACGTCTTTGACTGAGCCTGTGATTGAGCCACCTGTGCTGAAGTTGGGATATCCTGAAAACCTGACCTGTTGGTTGCCCTTGAGGACTCCCCTGTATTAGAGGGTAATTTTCACACCTCTTCTCCCCTAGGATGCCTCTTCTAACATGCAGCACACAGCTAGCCACCCTGCAGAGGGCGCTTGCCCACAACTTCCCCGAGTCCCTGAAGGTAAGGCGCAGACTGAGACGCTGACCTCTGACCTCTCTGGCCCAGCTGAGCTCTCTCCCGCTCCTGACCCGCAGGTGTATGGGGCTCTGCATTACGTGACCCGGGATAACCCCTTCAAGCTGCAGGTCGTGGTGGATCGGTGGCCAGACTTCTCCTCCGTCATATGTCGCCCCCCGCAGGAGGTGAGCGGAACAGACCTGGAATAACCCCAAATAAGAATCTCTCAGAAGGGGGGGATCAGAAGCCCTCGCTGTCTCTTTCTCATGTCTGTCTCTGAGATTGCTCTGGGATGTCTCTTTGTAATGCCTCTGTCTCTTCCCTTTTATCTCTCCTCCCTCTCTCGTATCGTTCCCTCCCTCCCCATCCTTCCTTCTCTCCCCATCCTTCCTTCCTCCCCTCTCTTCCTTCCTTCTCTCTCTGCTCTCACTCCCTTCTCTCTCCTCTCCACGCCTGTCACGGGGACGCGCTTAATAACACATTTATATTTTGTGGGTCCTGATTGAGCAGAACAGGTTGAGCAAAATAAACTGAGATTTATTCCCTTGATAGGCAAACACACGACAACTGCAGAATAAACTTAATAATTACACTCACGGGTAGAGAAACAGAGGATAATGTCCAGAAAGGTGCCAAAGCAGCAGAAGATTGTCCTTTAAAATGTAGTCCATTTGCAAATTGCCAAATAAATAGCCCCAGTCCAATCCTTCTGTGAATGTGCAAAGTCCTTTCTGGTTCTCTGGGATTTGCTGGATACCCAGGGCTAACGAAATCCTGAAGCAGGGCAAGTTTCCTTGTTGCGATGTTTTTAACCCCTTGCGTTCTGGAATCGTAGCCGCTGTACTTAGGTCTTATCCACTTGAAGAAATCAGGTTACAGCAACAACAACGGAATGAGGGGTACAGGCCTTTTTAAGGATAAGGGCCTGTGGGGTTTACATTAGCCTCATCCCATTGGCAACGAATTATCTTGATCCTATCAGAACCTGCCATGTCACATGGGCAAATCCTACAGCCAGCTCAGGTAACTCTGAGCATGCTCAGTGAGCAGCTTGGTAGCACTGCTAAGTAAAAAGGGCCCACTCATTTCTGGGGACGCAATGTCTGAAGTTTGGGTCCCGAGGTGTGAAATATCCAGGAGGAGTAACAGGACCTGCTACTCAGAAACATCCTGATTAAGTGACACTTTACGAATCTGGGGTCTTTCATCCCAACAGGGGGCTCCTGTATGCATAACATTTGTTCCTTACTGCTTCACAAAGGCAGGCAGACAAAAAAATAGCATCCTGCCGGTACATTTTAAAACAGTAACAGAAAGGCACTTCACTGCAGGTAGAGATTAGCCTGCAAAATGGGGACAGCCATGCATATAGAATTAACCCCTTCATCCCCAACGCGAAATAGGGGTAACCAGCTGAGCCCACTGCCTTTATTAATGCGCTGATTACCCCCATTTTCGCCACATCTCCCCCACTCAAAGCCCAAGGTTTGCCCTGGCCACCTCCTCTGGTGGTTGGGCTGACCTGAGGGTTTTTGAAGTCATTAGGTCTTGGGGATTGTCCTGCCGGGAGAGGCCATCAGCGTTCCCATGCTCACTGCCTTTCTTGTGCTGAATGGTGAAGTCACATTCTTGCAAGGCCAGGCTCCAGCGCAGGAGCTTTGCATTCTCTCCCGACACCCTCTGCAACCAACTTAGGGGGTTATGGTCAGTGATAACAGTGAAGTGTCTGCCATAGAGGTAAGGCTGTAACTTCTTGAGAGCCCATACTATGGCCAGACACTCCTTCTCAATAGTGGCATAGGCCACTTCTCTGGGCAGCAACTTGCGGCTCAGGTAAACCACGGGATGCTCACTACCCCCGTCCCCCACCTGGCTGAGCACCGCCCCAATACCGAAGTCTGAGGCATCAGTCTGCACCAGAAACTTTTTGGAATAATCTGGAGCGGCCAGTATAGGAGCGCTGGCTAGGGCAGTCTTCAAAGCCTGAAATGCATCTTCACAGGCAGGAGACCAGACTACCAGCACAGACTGTCGCTTCTGGGTCAAGTCAGTCAGGGGTTTTGCAATGGCACTATACTGGGGAACAAACTTCCTGTAGTAGCCTGCGGTGCCTAGAAACGCCATGACCTGCTTCTTGGTTTTGGGAGTGGGCCACTGCACTACTGCCTCTACCTTAGCTGGTTCTGGCTTGAGGTGCCCTCCACCCACCCTATGCCCTAGGTATAAGACTTCAGCCATCCCTACTAAGCACTTGGTGGGTTTTAAGGTGAGACCTGCCTCCCTAATCCTGGCTAGCACCGCAGCTACATGAATTAAGTGTGATTCCCAGGAGTTACTGAACACAGCAATATCATCCAGATAAGCCCTTGCAAACCCTTGCATGCCCTCTAACAAACGATTGACCAGGCGTTGGAAGGTAGCCGGTGCATTCTTCATCCCAAATGGCATCACTAAGAACTCATAGAGGCCACTTGGGGTGATGAACGCCGACTTCTCCCTAGCCTCCTGGGTCAAAGGGATCAGCCAGTACCCTTTACTGTGATCCCTGGTGGTCAGATACCTTGCCCCCGCGAGTTCATCCAGCAACTCATCCATGCGGGGCATGGGGTAGGCATCTGAGACCATGCCCGCATTGAGCTGCCGGTAGTCCACACAGAACCGGGTGGTCCCATTCTTCTTAGGCACTAGGACTACCGGACAAGCCCAAGGGCTCTGGGATGGTACAATTACCCCTAGGGCCAGCATCTCCTCCATCTCCCTCTCTATACTGCCCTTCACCTCTGCTGACACTCTATAAGCGTGCTTATGCAGAGGTCTCAGATCCCCTGTAAGCACTGGGTGCTCAGTGATGTGTGTCCTCCCTGGCTTGTCCGTGAACAGAGCCCTATACTGCTCTAGCATAGCCCTGGCATCTGCTCTCTGCCTGACACTCAGCTGAGACCCTATCTCAACCTGCTCTATGGTACCTCCCTGCCTAGCCTCCCCTAGGAGATCTGGCAGAGCTATGTCCTCCTTGAGCATATTGATGTGATAGACTTTGGTCCTCCCTGTCTCCCTAACCCTGGCTAGCACTGCTGCTACCTGTCCTGGAGACAAACCACAGATCTGCCTGAAGCCAACTATCCTCTCCCTGTATGTCCCCACATACCTCTGCACTCTCTCTAGTGCCCTCCTGACCAGGCGGTGGGAGGTAGCCAGAGCATTCCTCATCCTGAATGGCACCCTGAAAAACTCACAGAGGCCATTCTGAAGGGTGAAGACTGACTCCCCCTTTGCCTTCCTCTCTACACTGTCTGCCACCTCTGCTGATACTCCATAGATATTCTTATGCAGAGGATGCAGATCACCTGGGAGCACAGGCTGATCTGTACTATGTGCCCTGCCCAGCTTGTCTGAGAACAGGACCCTAGGCTGCTCTACCCTAGCCCCGGCTTCTGCCCCTGCCTGCCTACCTCCCAGGGCCCCTAGCTCAACTAGGACCCCCCTAGGAAACCATATCCTACCTAAGAGGCCTGGCACTGCCTGAGCTACTTCCTGAAACATGTTCCCCATTCCTGGTAACAGGTTCAGGAGCATCTGCACATAATCACCCGCTTTACCCTCTGGCTGGCAGGCGTCCCAGGGGTGGCCAAAGTCTGCCACTGCCCCTGCTGCCTCCGGCCAGAGGTAAGGCTGCAACAGCTGGGTTCTCATGTGAGTGACCCCCTGATGCCCCACTAGTGGACTGGGGAAGGCTACCTGCAACACTTGCTGCCGACCCTCCCTGGGTCCCACTAACAGTCTTCTACCTGTCCAGCCCCTGGCTAACCCGGTAGAACCTGGCTCCCTACCCCAGAGCCCGCGGTGCCACAGCCTGTGGTCTGACCCCCCGCTTTCCCAGGACTCGGACGCCCGCAGTCCCATACCTTCTAAGCTGGGGTCAGCTTTCACCGCATCCCTATCTGCTGTCCCTAATTCTAACCCCCCACCCTTAGTCTCTAAGTCAGGGGTAACAGGAACAGGTAAAGGGAACAGTAAGTCAGTCACTGGTCGCGACTCAGTAGTCTGGCTTACCTGTCTGGTCTCCGCAGAGGCCACTGGAACCGTTGGTCCCAAATGCAGGGGGACAGAGGTTGATTCTGCTGTGATTCCTGATGACAGGCTCTTAGGAATCGCCGCAACAGCAGGCAATTCCCCAGCAACCACACAGATCACAGGCTCCAGGTTATTGCTAAGGCGCACCTCAGCAGTTTCCCTGGACAAAACCCCCACCTCCCTCATGCCATGATTGGCACCCCCATCCAAAATGATCTGGGCACCCTGTAAGGACCGCAGCCCTCCATCAGGCATGGTTCTTTGCATCCCGGTGCCCGGGAGCAAATCTTCTGGCTGCCCCAGAATAACAGCAGCACCCAAATCTGGCAAGCTCCCCGCTTGCCGGTCACCAAAGGTAACCCTCCGTGGGTGCCTGCTCAGGACATCAGCAGGCTGCATCTCGACTGATGCACTTGGACATCCTTTGTTCACTGCTGCTGGCTCTGAGGTGACAAAAGCAGCATCTGCCTGGGACATCCCTCTTGGTTGTGGATCCCTGGCTGTGCTCTGTTCCTCTGTGTGGGCCAGCCCAATCTGGGTTACTGGCCCTGCAGCTTGTGAACGTTGCCCCTGATGGGGTCCCCCAGACCGCTCACGGTCCGGGCAATGTGGCCGGATGTGGCCCACCTTGTGGCAATGATAGCACCGTCTCTCAAGCTTGAACTCCCCAGTATAGGACGTGTCACTGCCCACTGTATGTTTGGGAGTCCGCTGAGGTGCAGACTGGTCCCCCCTAGCCGGAATGGCTGCCTCTCTGGGGACTGCTGCGTTGCTCACCAAGGCTCTGCTGGTTACATCTTCATTTGCTGGCTCTGCGGCTTCCACAGCAGTTACTCTGGGAACGTCCTGTTCCCCGCTGACAAGGTGGGAGTGAGGGGGCCTTCCAAGCGCTGTCGACAGGAGCTCGAGTCGCTGTTCATAGCTAAGCCCTTCTCCCCAGACAGTGAGGAGTGCAATGAGTCCAGAGGTAGCAAGTCCGGCCGCCGCAGCGACTGATCCATCTGCACCCCCTGGCACAACGCCACCCTCTTCCAGGCGGTCACTGACATCCTTCGCTCCGGGCTGAGTACTGTCTGCTGGCGGGGCCATCCTGTCCTCATATTCTTCTAAATCCTCCTCTAGCTGACTCTTGGAACGACCGTCTGTCGTGAACCCGTACCCCACACATCTCTCCACTATCTGCGCCCGGTTCCAGGTACAAAACCTTCCTGAGCGTGGACTCATGGTGCCACTGGGGTATAGGTCCAGAGACCAGTGAATTATCTCGTGCTTCTTTGGAAGTGTGTGTAAGTTGCCACTTGTCTGAGGAGCTTGCAATCTACAAGGTCCTCACTATATTACAGAACACTGCAATATAGGCTCAATCAGTATCCCACCGCTGCCACCAGTTTTACACGCCTGTCACGGGGACGCGCTTAATAACACATTTATATTTTGTGGGTCCTGATTGAGCAGAACAGGTTGAGCAAAATAAACTGAGATTTATTCCCTTGATAGGCAAACACACGACAACTGCAGAATAAACTTAATAATTACACTCACGGGTAGAGAAACAGAGGATAATGTCCAGAAAGGTGCCAAAGCAGCAGAAGATTGTCCTTTAAAATGTAGTCCATTTGCAAATTGCCAAATACATAGCCCCAGTCCAATCCTTCTGTGAATGTGCAAAGTCCTTTCTGGTTCTCTGGGATTTGCTGGATACCCAGGGCTAACGAAATCCTGAAGCAGGGCAAGTTTCCTTGTTGCGATGTTTTTAACCCCTTGCGTTCTGGAATCGTAGCCGCTGTACTTAGGTCTTATCCACTTGAAGAAATCAGGTTACAGCAACAACAACGGAATGAGGGGTACAGGCCTTTTTAAGGATAAGGGCCTGTGGGGTTTACATTAGCCTCATCCCATTGGCAACGAATTATCTTGATCCTATCAGAACCTGCCATGTCACATGGGCAAATCCTACAGCCAGCTCAGGTAACTCTGAGCATGCTCAGTGAGCAGCTTGGTAGCACTGCTAAGTAAAAAGGGCCCACTCATTTCTGGGGACGCAATGTCTGAAGTTTGGGTCCCGAGGTGTGAACTATCCAGGAGGAGTAACAGGACCTGCTACTCAGAAACATCCTGATTAAGTGACACTTTACGAATCTGGGGTCTTTCATCCCAACAGGGGGCTCCTGTATGCATAACATTTGTTCCTACTGCTTCACAAAGGCAGGCAGACAAAAAAATAGCATCCTGCCGGTACATTTTAAAACAGTAACAGAAAGGCACTTCCCTGCAGGTAGAGATTAGCCTGCAAAATGGGGACAGCCATGCATATAGAATTAACCCCTTCATCCCCAACGCGAAATAGGGGTAACCAGCTGAGCCCACTGCCTTTATTAATGCGCTGATTACCCCCATTTTCGCCACACTCCCTTCTCTCTCTTCTTCCTCTCTTCTCTCCCCGCTCCCTCCCTTTTCTCACCTCTCCCTCCCTACTCTCACCTCTCCCTCCCTACTCTCTCCTCCCCCTCCCTTCTCTTTCTGCTCTCCCTCCCTTCTCTCTCTGCTCTCCCTCCCTTCTCTCTCTCTCATTTCCCCCCTTCTATCCCTCCCTTCTCTCTGTGCTCTCCCTCTCTTCTCTCTCCTCTCTCTCCTTTCCCCCCTTATCTTCCCTCCCTTCTCTCCCTCCCCATCCTCCCCCTCCCACACATCTCTCCCTCCCTTCTCTCCCCTCTCCCTCTCCTATCTATCCTTTCTCCCCCACTTCTATCCCTCCCTCCCCATCCTTTCTTCTCTCCTCCCTCCCTTCTCTCTCTCTACTTACCATCTCTCTCTCTCCCTCCCTCCCCATCATCCCCTCTCTCCCTCCCTCCCCATCCTCCCCTCTCCATCCATACCCATCCTCCCCTCTCTCCCTCCTCTCCTCCCCTTTTCTCTCCATTCCTTACCTTCTCTCCCTCTCTTCTCTCTCCCTCTCTCTTCTATCTCCCTCTCTCTTCTCTCTCCCTCTATCTTCCTCTCTCCCTCTACCTTCCTCTCTCCCTCTCTCTTTCTCCCCTCTCTCTCTCCCCCCTCTCTCCCTCCCATCCTTTATTTGTCTGTCTTGTACGCTGCTCATCGCTTATACCTCTCTTCCCAGGAAAGGATCGACCCCTTGGACCACTACACCAACACGTACTTCCTGTTCAGCAGGGACCCCCGCAGCCTGAGCCAGATGTTGCAAGACCCCCAAACTGTAGACTGGACCCAGAAGTTACAGATACAGGGTGAGGGGGAAGAGATGAGGGGGAGAGGAGCTGGTAACTGCCGCCTATGAGTTTGTAAACTCGCCCCATAGAAGCAATGTGAAATGCGTCAGGCGCCCGACGACTAACAGGGAGAAATGTTTCTAATGGCCCCGGACAATTCCCTGGAGGGTTTGTTTTCATTTCGTTATTTTATTTTCACTCCAGTGTGCATAGCCCCTACCCCTACTGCCCCCTACTGCCCCCTCCCCCTACTGCCCCTTACTTCTCTCCATGCCCCCCCACTGCCCCTACTGCCCCTTACCCCTACTGCCCACTACTCTCCATTCCCCCCACAACCCCTACTGCCCCCTACTTCTCCCCATGCCCCCCCCCACTGACTCCCACTGCCCCCTACACTCCCTCCTACTTCTCTCCATGTCCCCCCCCCCACTGCCCTCTACACTCCCTTCTACTTCTCTCCATGCCCCCCCACTGCCCCCTACACTCCCCCCTACTTCTCTCCATGCCCCCCTACTGCCCCCTACTTCTCTCCATGCCCCCCCCCCCCCACTGCCCTCTACACTCCCTCCTACTTTTCTCCATGGCCCCCCCTCCCACTGCCCTCTCCACTCCCTCCTACTTCTCTCCATGCCCCCCACTGCCCTCTCCACTCCCTCCTACTTCTCTCCATGCCCCCCACTGCCCTCTCCACTCCCTCCTACTTCTCTCCATGCCCCCCCACTGCCCTCTCCACTCCCTCCTACTTCTCTCCATGCCCCCCATTGCCCTCTCCACTCCCTCCTACTTCTCTCCATGCCCCGCCCCCCACTGCCCCTCTCCACTCCCTCCTACTTCTCTCCATGCCCCCCCCACTGCCCTCTCCACTCCCTCCTACTTCTCTCCATGCCCCCCCCACTGCCCTCTCCACTCCCTCCTACTTCTCTCCATGCCCCTCCCCCACTGCCCTCTCCACTCCCTCCTACTTCTCTCCATGCCCCCCCCCCCACTGCCCCCTACACTCCCTCCTACTTCTCTCCATGCCCCCCCACTGCCCTCTCCACTCCCTCCTTCTTCTCTCCATGCCACCCCCCCATTGCCCTCGCCACTCCCTCCTACTTCTCTCCATGCCCCCCACTGCCCTCTCCACTCCCTCCTTCTTCTCTCCATGCCACCCCCCCATTGCCCTCGCCACTCCCTCCTACTTCTCTCCATGCCCCCCCCCCACTGCCCTCTCCACTCCCTCCTACTTCTCTCCATGCCCCCCCCCACTGCCCTCTCCACTCCCTCATACTTCTCTCCATGCCCCCCCCACTGCCCACTAGACTCCCTCCTACTTCTCTCCATGCCCCCCCCACTGCCCCCTACACTCCCTCCTACTTCTCTCCATGCCCCCCCCCACTGCCCTCTCCACTCCCTCCTACTTCTCTCCATGCCCCCCCCCAGTGCCCTCTCCACTCCCTCCAGCTTCTCTCCATGCCCCCCCACTGCCCCCTCCACTCTCTCCTACTTCTCTCCATGCCCCCCACTGCCCTCTACACTCCCTCCTACTTCTCTCCATGCCCCCCACTGCCCTCTCCACTCCCTCCTACTCCTCTCCATGCCCCCCCCACTGCCCTCTCCACTCCCACCTACTTCTCTCCATGCCCTCCCAGTGCCATCTCCAACCCCTCCTACTTCTCTCCATGCCCCCCCAGTGCCCTCTCCACTCCCTCCTACTCCTCTCCATGCCCCCCCCACTGCCCCCTCCACTCTCTCCTACTTCTCTCCATGCCCCCCACTGCCCTCTCCACTCCCTCCTACTTCTATCCATGCCCCCCCCCACTGCCCTCTCCACTCCCTCCTACTCCTCTCCATGCCTCCCCACTGCCCCCTCCACTCCCTCCTACTTCTCTCCATGCCCCCCACCCTCTCCCCTCTCCATTCCCTCCTACTTCTCTCCATGCCCCCCAGTGCCCTCTCCACTCCCTCCTACTTCTCTCCATGCCCCCCCCACTGCCCTCTCCACTCCCTCCTACTTCTCTCCATGCCCCCCCACTGCCCTCTACGCTCCCTCCTACTTCTCTCCATGCCCCCCCACTGCCCTC
This sequence comes from Ascaphus truei, assembly GCF_040206685.1. Taxonomy (NCBI): domain Eukaryota; kingdom Metazoa; phylum Chordata; class Amphibia; order Anura; family Ascaphidae; genus Ascaphus; species Ascaphus truei. Next base: position 315,077 of record NW_027456125.1, on the reverse strand, counting down.
TCCACTCCCTCCTACTTCTCTCCATGCCCCCCCCCCACTGCCCTCTACACTCCCTCCTACTTCTCTCCATGCCCCGTCACACTGCCCTCTCCTCTCCCTCCTACTTCTCTCCATGCCCCCCCACTGCCCTCTCCACTCCCTCCTACTTCTCTCCATGCCCCTCCCCCACTGCCCTCTCCACTCCCTCCTACTTCTCTCCATGCCCCCCCACTGCCCTCTCCACTCCCTCCTACTTCTCTCCATGCCCCCCCCACTGCCCTCTCCACTCCCTCCTACTCCTCTCCATGCCCCCCCCACTGCCCTCTCCACTCCCACCTACTTCTCTCCATGCCCTCCCAGTGCCATCTCCAACCCCTCCTACTTCTCTCCATGCCCCCCAGTGCCCTCTCCACTCCCTCCTACTCCTCTCCATGCCCCCCCCACTGCCCCCTCCACTCTCTCCTACTTCTCTCCATGCCCCCCACTGCCCTCTCCACTCCCTCCTACTTCTATCCATGCCCCCCCCCCACTGCCCTCTCCACTCCCTCCTACTCCTCTCCATGCCTCCCCACTGCCCTCTCCACTCCCTCCTACTTCTCTCCATGCCCCCCACCCTCTGCCCTCTCCATTCCCTCCTACTTCTCTCCATGCCCCCCAGTGCCCTCTCCACTCCCTCCTACTTCTCTCCATGCCCCCCCCACTGCCCTCTCCACTCCCTCCTACTTCTCTCCATGCCCCCCCACTGCCCTCTACGCTCCCTCCTACTTCTCTCCATGCCCCCCCACTGCCCTCTCCACTCCCTCCTACTTCTCTCCATGCCCCCCCCCCACTGCCCTCTACACTCCCTCCTACTTCTCTCCATGCCCCGTCACACTGCCCTCTCCTATCCCTCCTACTTCTCTCCATGCCCCCCCACTGCCCTCTCCACTCCCTCCTACTTCTCTCCATGCCCCTCCCCCACTGCCCTCTCCACTCCCTCCTACTTCTCTCCATGGCCCCCCACTGCCCTCTCCACTCCCTCCTACTTCTCTCCATGCCCCCCCACTGCCCTCTCCACTCCCTCCTACTTCTCTCCATGCCCCCCCACTGCCCTCTCCACTCCCTCCTACTTCTCTCCATGCCCCTCCCCCACTGCCCTCTCCTCTCCCTCCTACTTCTCTCCATGCCCCCCCCACTGCCCTCTCCACTCCCTCCTACTTCTCTCCATGCCCCTCCCCCACTGCCCTCTCCTCTCCCTCCTACTTCTCTCCATGCCCCCCCCACTGCCCTCCACACTCCCTCCTACTTCTCTCCATGCCCCCCCCCCCACTGCCCTCTCCACTACCTCCTACTTCTCTCCATGCCCCCCCCCACTGCCCTCTACACTACCTCCTACTTCTCTCCATGCCCCCCCACTGCCCTCTCCACTCCCTCCTACTTCTCTGCATGGACCCCCCACTAGTCTCGCCACCACCCACCCCCAGATTTTCTTTATGCCCCCTCAAAGCTTTTCTACACCCATCCATCTTCTTTCCACGCTCCCCCATCAAGCTTCTCTACACCCCTCCAGCTTCTCTCCATGGCCCCCCCCAGTTTCTCTACACCCCCCTCTCGCCGTGGCCCCCCTAGCTTCTCTACACCACCCCAGCTTCACAACGTGCCCCCCCCAGATTCTCTACACACCCCAGCTTCACACAGTGTCCCCCCCAGCTTTTCTCTGTTTCTCACCCAGCTTCTCTACACCCCCCTGCTTGTCTCCTTGCCCCCCCTCATGCAGGTAAGAGGTTGCCCTGGGGGGAGGGTGGGTTTACTCATTCAGATAAGAGGTCGAATGGGGGGAGGGGGCTTAACTCATGCAGGTAAGAGGTGAGAGTGTAGCAGGGTGTTGGGGTGTATAGGACAGGGTATAACAGGGCAGTGAGGGGACAGCAGGATGTTGGGGTGTATAGGACGGGGTATAACAGGGAAGTGATGGGGCAGCAGGGTGTTGGGGTGTATAGGGAGGGGTATAACAGGGCAGTGAGGGGACAGCAGGGTGTTGGGGTGTATAGGGAGGGGTATAACAGGGCAGTGAGGGGACAGCAGGGTGTTGGGTTGTATAGGACGGGGTATAACAGGGAAGTGATGGGGCAGCAGGGTGTTGGGGTGTATAGGACGGGGTATAACAGGGCAGTGAGGGGGCAGCAGGGTGTTGGGGTGTATAGGGAGGGGTATAACAGGGCAGTGAGGGGACAGCAGGGTGTTGGGTTGTATAGGACGGGGTATAACAGGGCAGTGAGGGGGCAGCACGATGTTGGGGTGTGTAGGACGGGGTATAACAGGGAAGTGATGGGGGAGCAGGGTGTTGGGGTGTATAGGAGGGGGTATAACAAGGCAGTGAGGGGACAGCAGGATGTTGGGGTGTATAGGACGGGGTATAACAAGGCAGTGAGGGGACAGCAGGGTGTTGGGGTGTATAGGACGGGGTATAACAAGGCAGTGAGGGGACAGCAGGGTGTTGGGGTGTATAGGACGGGGTATAACAGGGCAGTGAGGGGGCAGCAGGATGTTGGGGTGTATAGGACGGGGTATAACAGGGCAGTGAGGGGGCAGATGGGTGTTGGGGTGGATAGGACGGGTATAACAGGGCAGTGATGGGGCAGCAGGGTGCTTGGGTGTATAGGACGGGGTATAACAGGGCAGTGAGGAGGCAGCAGGATGTTGGGGTGTATAGGACGGGGTATAACAGGGCAGTGAGGGGACAGCAGGGTGTTGGGGTGTATAGGACGGGGTATAACAAGGCAGTGAGGGGGCAGCAGGGTGCTGGGGTGGATAGGACGGGGTATAAAAGGGCAGTGAGGGGGCAGCAGGATGTTGGGGTGTATAGGACGGGGTATAACAGGGCAGTGAGGGGGCAGCAGGGTGTTGGGGTGTATAGGACGGGGTATAACAGCGCAATGAGGGGGCAGCAGGGTGTTGGGGTGTATAGGACGGGGTATAACAGCGCAATGAGGGGGCAGCATGGTGTTGGGGTGTATAGGACGATGTATAACAGGGCAGTGATGGGGCAGCAGGGTGCTTGGGTGGATAGGACGGGGTATAACAGGGCAGTGAGGGGGCAGCAGGGTGTTGGGGTAGATACGGCGGGGTATAACAGGAGAGTGAGGGGACAGCAGGATGTTGGGGTGTATAGGACGGGGTATAACAGGGCAATGAGGGAGCAGCAGGATGTTGGGGTGTATAGGACGGGGTATAACAGGGCAGTGAGGGAGCAGCAGGATGTTGGGGTGTATAGGACAGGGTATAACAGGACAGTGAGGGGGCAGCAGGATGTTGGGGTGTATAGGACGGGGTATAACAGGACAGTGAGGGGGCAGCAGGGTGTTGGGATGTATAGGATGGGTATAACAGGACAGTGAGGGGGCAGCAGGGTGTTGGGGTGTATAGGACGGGGTATAACAGGGTAGTGGGGGAGCAGCAGGATGTTGGGGTGTATAGGACAGGGTATAACAGGACAGTGAGGGGGCAGCAGGGTGTTGGGGTGTATAGGACGGGGTATAACAGGACAGTGAGGGGGCAGCAGGGTGTTGGGTTGTATAGGACGGGGTATAACAGGGCAGTGAGGGGGCAGCACGATGTTGGGGTGTGTAGGACGGGGTATAACAGGGAAGTGATGGGGGAGCAGGGTGTTGGGGTGTATAGGAGGGGGTATAACAAGGCAGTGAGGGGACAGCAGGATGTTGGGGTGTATAGGACAGGGTATAACAGGGCAGTGAGGGGACAGCAGGGTGTTGGGTTGTATAGGACGGGGTATAACAGGGCAGTGAGGGGGCAGCACGATGTTGGGGTGTGTAGGACGGGGTATAACAGGGAAGTGATGGGGGAGCAGGGTGTTGGGGTGTATAGGAGGGGGTATAACAAGGCAGTGAGGGGACAGCAGGATGTTGGGGTGTATAGGACGGGGTTTAACAAGGCAGTGAGGGGACAGCAGGGTGTTGGGGTGTATAGGACGGGGTATAACAAGGCAGTGAGGGGACAGCAGGGTGTTGGGGTGTATAGGACGGGGTATAACAGGGCAGTGAGGGGGCAGCAGGATGTTGGGGTGTATAGGACGGGGTATAACAGGGCAGTGAGGGGGCAGCAGGGTGTTGGGGTGGATAGGACGGGTATAACAGGGCAGTGATGGGGCAGCAGGGTGCTTGGGTGTATAGGACGGGGTATAACAGGGCAGTGAGGGGGCAGCAGGGTGTTGAGGTGGATAGGACGGTATAACAGGGCAGTGAGGGGGCAGCAGGATGTTGGGGTGTATAGGACGGGGTATAACAGGGCAGTGAGGGGACAGCAGGGTGTTGGGGTGTATAGGACGGGGTATAACAAGGCAGTGAGGGGGCAGCAGGGTGCTGGGGTGGATAGGACGGGGTATAAAAGGGCAGTGAGGGGGCAGCAGGATGTTGGGGTGTATAGGACGGGGTATAACAGGGCAGTGAGGGGGCAGCAGGGTGTTGGGGTGTATAGGACGGGGTATAACAGCGCAATGAGGGGGCAGCAGGGTGTTGGGGTGTATAGGACGGGGTATAACAGCGCAATGAGGGGGCAGCATGGTGTTGGGGTGTATAGGACGATGTATAACAGGGCAGTGATGGGGCAGCAGGGTGCTTGGGTGGATAGGACGGGGTATAACAGGGCAGTGAGGGGGCAGCAGGGTGTTGGGGTAGATACGGCGGGGTATAACAGGAGAGTGAGGGGACAGCAGGATGTTGGGGTGTATAGGACGGGGTATAACAGGGCAATGAGGGAGCAGCAGGATGTTGGGGTGTATAGGACGGGGTATAACAGGGCAGTGAGGGAGCAGCAGGATGTTGGGGTGTATAGGACAGGGTATAACAGGACAGTGAGGGGGCAGCAGGATGTTGGGGTGTATAGGACGGGGTATAACAGGACAGTGAGGGGGCAGCAGGGTGTTGGGATGTATAGGATGGGTATAACAGGACAGTGAGGGGGCAGCAGGGTGTTGGGGTGTATAGGACGGGGTATAACAGGGTAGTGGGGGAGCAGCAGGATGTTGGGGTGTATAGGATGGGTATAACAGGACAGTGAGGGGGCAGCAGGGTGTTGGGGTGTATAGGACGGGGTATAACAGGGCAGTGAGGGGGCAGCAGGGTGTTGAGGTGGATAGGACGGGTATAACAGGGCAGTGAGGGGGCAGCAGGGTGTTGGGGTATATAGGATAGGGTATAACAGGGCAGTGAGGGGACAGCAGGGTGTTGGGGTGGATAGGACGGGTATAACAGGGCAGTGAGGGGGCAGCAGGATGTTGGGGTGTATTGGACGGGGTATAACAGGGCAGTGAGGGGGCAGCAGGGTGTTGGGGTGTATAGGAAGGGGTATAACAGGACAGTGAGGGGGCAGCAGGGTGTTGGGGTGTATAGGACGGGGTATAACAGGGCAGTGAGGGGGCAGCAGGGTGTTGAGGTGGATAGGACGGGTATAACAGGGCAGTGAGGGGGCAGCAGGATGTTGGGGTATATAGGACGGGGTATAACAGGGCAGTGAGGGGGCAGCAGGGTGTTGAGGTGTATAGGACGGGGTATAACAGGACAGTGAGGGGGCAGCAGGGTGTTGGGGTGTATAGGAGGGGTATAACAGGGCAGTGAGGGGGCAGCAGAGTGTTGAGGTGGATAGGACAGGTATAACAGGGCAGTGAGGGGGCAGCAGGGTGTTGGGGTATATAGGACTGGTATAACAAGGCAGTGAGGGGGTAGCAGGGTGTTGGGGCGGATAGGACGGATATAACAGGGCAGTGTGGGGGCAGCAGGATGTTGGGGTGTATAGTACGGGGTATAACAGGGCAGTGAGGGGGTAGCAGGTTGTTGGGGTATATAGGACGGGGTATAACAGGGCAGTGAGGGGGCAGCAGGGTGTTGGGGTGTATAGGACGGGGTATAACAGGGCAGTGAGGGGGTAGCAGGGTGTTGGGCTGTATTGGACGGTGTATAACAGGACAGTGAGGGGGCAGCAGGGTGTTGGGGTGTATAGGACGGGGTATAACAGGGCTGTGAGGGGGTAGCATGGTGTTTGGGTGTATAGGACGGGGTATAACAGGGCAGTGAGGGGGTAGCAGGGTGTTGGGGTGTATAGTACGGGGTATAAGAGTGGAATGGGACTTTTGGCCGCCCCCGTGTTACAGTGAGCAGGCTGGCGCTCCCGCCACGCACCTTGATGCAGGAACATCTCGGAAGTGAGCCGTCCGGTGGCTGCAGGCATTTAAAAATGGCGTCTGTGACAGTAGTGCGTAGCCGGCCTTCATTAATAGAGGTAAAGCCCGGCTGGCGGCACCTAAAAACTGTGTGGCAAGGGCTGAAGTGTCAGCTCCTGAGTCGCAATCTATTGTGAAAATGTATTTTCCATCATATATCTGGTTTTTACCTTGTCGGACCCGCCTGAGCTCAGGGACGTTGAGTTGGATCAGACCAAACGTCTGCAGAGTATCTGTCCCCGTCCAAATTGTTTCCTATGTAGGTAGTGCATGCACGAGAAAAATTACACTGACTCCAAAGTTCAGAATGATAATGCTTCCTTTATTGTTACAGCCCGCGTTTTCTTATATAGGGACTCAGGGGAGAGATTGTATGCAAAAAAAGAGCTGTCTTATCTAAGGTCTAAGGGTTGTGTGCAAATGCACAGGTCAGTGTCTCATTGGTTCTTGTTAGGTCATGTCCTTGTATGGTCTTGTTATTGTAGTTTATGGTCTTGTTATTGTAGTTTAGTGGACACATCAGCTTTTGGGTTTGGGCGCCATCTTCCATACTTGATGGGAGGGGGAGCTGCGGTAGCCATTTTGAGTAAGGATCATAGGCATAGCAAGGTACACATTACAGATGAAAAGATAGGTATTTTATTGAATCCATCACAATGTCTTGTGCATGACTTTTAGGGGGGATATTTGGGTGAATCTATTGTCAGAATGCGCCAATGCGCCTACGGGGTCGGGACCCAAGTTACCAGTTCTCCGGTAAAAGTACCCGGCGAGCAGGCACCGCCTGCGGGTACGCGTATGCACACGCCCCGGTAATATCTCCCCTTATAAACGTACCGCTACTCACCACTAGGTGGAGTCGGCCATTTGAAAGCGTATTGTACCGATGCCGTGTGTCTGTAGCCGGGGTCCGGCTCATACGGTTATATCTATCCGCAGAAGGAGCGGTTACCCCGGGTCATACGGTTATATCTATCCGCAGAAGGAGCGGTTACCCCGGGTCATACGGTTATATCTATCCGCAGAAGGAGCGGTTACCCCGGGTCATACGGTTATATCTATCCGCAGAAGGAGCGGTTACCCCGGGTCATACGGTTATATCTATCCGCAGAAGGAGCGGTTGCCCCGGGTCATACGGTTATATCTATCCGCAGAAGGAGCGGTTACCCCGGGTCACACGGTTATATCTATCCGCAGAAGGAGCGGTTACCCCGGGTCATACGGTTATATCTATCCGCAGAAGGAGCGGTTACCCCGGCTCATACGGTTATATCTATCCGCAGAAGGAGCGGTTACCCCGGGTCACGGTGGATCAGAACTTATTAACACTTTTATATTTTTGGGATTCTCGATTTGAAGACAACAAGGAGGCAAAATAAATTGTCATTTATTTCCTTAATAGACAAACACACGACAACCTCAGAATACACTTAATGCACAACAATATAATACAACACTTACTGGGATGGGGAAACAAAATAAGTCCTTTGCGATAAAGCTGAAGAAATGCAGTCTCTGGCTTAAAGTCCTCTTGGCTAGGTTGCAGGTCGCAGGTCGCAAGTCGCAGGTCGCAGGGCGCAGGCCGCAGGTCGCAGGTCGCCAACCCAATATTTCCACCAAATGGAAGAAGTTTTTTCTTTTCCGTTGGAATTCGTCCGGGAGTCACCAGGTCAAACGAAATCCTGAAGTTGGGGTAAATCCTTAGTTACCATGTTGTTAACCCCTTGCGTCCTGGAACCGCTACCGCTGTACTTGAACAGAATCTTGAGCAAAGCTTGGATAAGTCATGAATCACCCCGGGGATAGCCCGGCAGGCAGGTTTATAGGCTTTTGCTCGCTCCCCCCTGTTCCCCCGAGCCCGTTCCCCCCGGCCCCCCCGAGCCCGTTCCCCCTGGCTCCCCCAAGCCCGCTCCCAGCCCGTTCCCCTCGGCCTCCCCAAGCCCTGTCCCCCTGGCCCCCCCGAGCCTGCTCCCAGACCGTTCCCCCAGCCCCCCCGAGCCCGCTCCCACCCCGTTCCCGCCCGCACCCAGCTCGCTCCCCCCGGCACCCCGAGCCTGCTCCCAGCTCGCTCCCCCCGGCCCCCCCGAGCCCGTTCCCGCCCGCTCCTATTTCGCTCCCCCCGGCCCCTCTGAGACCGCTCCCGGCTCGCCCCCCCCGGCCCCCCGAGCCCGCTCCCAGCACGCTCTCCCCTGCCCCCCCTGGCCTACTCGAGCTCGCTCCCCCCGGCCCCCCGAGTCAGAGGAGGACCGCAGGGTAGGAGCGCGCTCTAGCAGAGTGAGAAGTGTCTGCTGCTACAGCGAGCGCTTCTTACCCCGTGCAGTGCTGCCTGCTCTGCTCACACCATCCTGCTGCTACAGCGAGCGCTTCTTACCCCGTGCAGTCCTGCCTGCTCTGCTCACACTATCCTGCTGCTACAGCGAGCGCTTCTTACCCCGTGCAGTCCTGCCTGCTCTGCTCACACTATCCTGCTGCTACAGCGAGCGCTTCTTACCCCGCGCAGTCCTGCCTGCTCTGCTCACACTATCCTGCTGCTACAGCGAGCGCATCTTACCCCGTGCAGTCCTGCCTGCTCTGCTCACACTATCCTGCTGCTACAGCGAGCGCTTCTTACCCCATGCAGTCCTGCCTGCTCTGCTCACACTATCCTGCTGCTACAGCGAGCGCTTCTTACCCCGTGCAGTCCTGCCCGCTCTGCTCACACTATCCTTCTGCTACAGCGAGCGCTTCTTACCCTGTGCAGTCCTGCCTGCTCTGCTCACACTGCCCTGCTGCTACAGCGAGCGCTTCTTACCCCGTGCAGTCCTGCCTGCTCTGCTCACACTATCCTGCTGCTACAGCGAGCGCTTCTTACCCCGTGCAGTCCTGCCTGCTCACACTATCCTGCTGCTACAGCGAGCGCTTCTTACCCCGTGCAGTCCTGCCTGCTCTGCTCACACTATCCTGCTGCTACAGCGAGCGCTTCTTACCCCGTGCTGTCCTGCCTGCTCTGCTCACACTATCCTGCTGCTACAGCGAGCGCTTCTTACCCCGTGCAGTCCTGCCTGCTCTGCTCACACTATCCTGCTGCTACAGCGAGCGCTTCTTACCGCGTGCAGTCCTGCCTGCTCTGCTCACACTATCCTGCTGCTACAGCGAGCGCTTCTTACCCCGTGCAGTCCTGCCTGCTCTGCTCACACAATCCTGCTGTTACAGCGAGCGCTTCTTACCCCGTGCAGTCCTGCCTGCTCTGCTCACACCATCCTGCTGCTACAGCGAGCGCTTCTTACCCCGTGCAGTCCTGCCTGCTCTGCTCACATTATCCTGCTGCTACAGCGAGCGCTTCTTACCCCGTGCAGTCCTGCCTGCTCTGCTCACACTATCCTGCTGCTACAGCGAGCGCTTCTTACCCCGTGCAGTCCTGCCTGCTCTGCTCACACTATCCTGCTGCTACAGCGAGCGCTTCTTACCCCGTGCAGTCCTGCCTGCTCAGCTCACACCATCCTGCTGCTACAGCGAGCGCTTCTTACCCCGTGCAGTCCTGCCTGCTCTGCTCACACTATCCTGCTGCTACAGCGAGCGCTTCTTACCCCGTGCAGTCCTGCCTGCTCTGCTCACACTATCCTGCTGCTAAAGCGAGTGCTTCTTACCCCGTGCAGTCCTGCCTGCTCTGCTCACACTATCCTGCTGCTACAGCGAGCGCTTCTTACCCCGTGCAGTCCTGCCTGCTCTGCTCACACCATCCTGCTGCTACAGCGAGCGCTTCTTACCCTGTGCAGTCCTGCCTGCTCTGCTCACACTATCCTGCTGCTACAGCGAGCGCTTCTTACCCTGCGCAGTCCTGCCTGCTCTGCTCACACTATCCTGCTGCTACAGCGAGCGCATCTTACCCCGTGCAGTCCTGCCTGCTCTGCTCACACTATCCTGCTGCTACAGCGAGCGCTTCTTACCCCGTGCAGTCCTGCCTGCTCTGCTCACACTATCCTGCTGCTACAGCGAGCGCTTCTTACCCCGTGCAGTCCTGCCTGCTCTGCTCACACTATCCTGCTGCTACAGCGAGCGCTTCTTACCCTGCGCAGTCCTGCCTGCTCTGCTCACACTATCCTGCTGCTACAGCGAGCGCTTCTTACCCCGTGCAGTCCTGCCTGCTCTGCTCACACTATCCTGCTGCTACAGCGAGCGCTTCTTACCCTGCGCAGTCCTGCCTGCTCTGCTCACACTATCCTGCTGCTACAGCGAGCGCTTCTTACCCCGTGCAGTCCTGCCTGCTCTGCTCACACTATCCTGCTGCTACAGCGAGCGCTTCTTACCCCGTGCAGTCCTGTCTGCTCTGCTCACACTATCCTGCTGCTACAGCGAGCGCTTCTTACCCCGTGCGGTCCTGCCTGCTCTGCTCACACTATCCTGCTGCTACAGCGAGCGCTTCTTACCCTGTGCAGTACTGCCTGCTCTGCTCACACTATCCTGCTGCTACAGCGAGCGCTTCTTACCCCGTGCAGTCCTGCCTGCTCTGCTCACACTATCCTGCTGCTACAGCGAGCGCTTCTTACCCTGTGCAGTCCTGCCTGCTCTGCTCACACTATCCTGCTGCTACAGCGAGCGCTTCTTACCCCGTGCAGTCCTGCCAGCTCTGCTCACACTATCCTGCTGCTACAGCGAGCGCTTCTTACCCTGTGCAGTCCTGCCTGCTCTGCTCACCCTATCCTGCTGCTACAGCGAGCGCTTCTTACCCCGTGCAGTCCTGCCTGCTCTGCTCACACTATCCTGCTGCTACAGCGAGCGCTTCTTACCCCGTGCAGTCCTGCCTGCTCTGCTCACACTATCCTGCTGCTACAGCGAGCGCTTCTTACCCCGCGCAGTCCTGCCTGCTCTGCTCACACTATCCTGCTGCTACAGCGAGCGCTTCTTACCCCGTGCAGTCCTGCCTGCTCTGCTCACACTATTCTGCTGCTACAGCGAGCGCTTCTTACCCCGTGCAGTCCTGCCTGATCTGCTCACACTATCCTTCTGCTACAGCGAGCGCTTCTTACCCCGTGCAGTCCTGCCTGCTCTGCTCACACTATCCTGCTGCTACAGCGAGCGCTTCTTACCCCGTGCAGTCCTGCCTGCTCTGCTCACACTATCCTGCTGCTACAGCGAGCGCTTCTTACCCCGTGCAGTCCTGCCTGCTCTGCTCACACTATCCTGCTGCTACAGCGAGCGCTTCTTACCCTGCGCAGTCCTGCCTGCTCTGCTCACACTATCCTGCTGCTACAGCGAGCGCTTCTTACCCCGTGCAGTCCTGCCTGCTCTGCTCACACTGCCCTGCTGCTACAGCGAGCGCTTCTTACCCCGTGCAGTCCTGCCTGCTCTGCTCACACTATCCTTCTGCTACAGCGAGCGCTTCTTACCCCGTGCAGTCCTGCCCGCTCTGCTCACACTATCCTGCTGCTACAGCGAGCGCTTCTTACCCTGCGCAGTCCTGCCTGCTCTGCTCACACTATCCTTCTGCTACAGCGAGCGCTTCTTACCCCGTGCAGTCCTGCCCGCTCTGCTCACACTATCCTGCTGCTACAGCGAGCGCTTCTTACCCCGTGCAGTCCTGCCTGCTCTGCTCACACTATCCTGCTGCTACAGCGAGCGCTTCTTACCCTGCGCAGTCCTGCCCGCTCTGCTCACACTATCCTGCTGCTACAGCGAGCGCTTCTTACCCCGTGCAGTCCTGCCCGCTCTGCTCACACTATCCTGCTGCCACAGCGAGCGCTTCTTACCCTGTGCAGTCCTGCCAGCTCTGCTTACACTGTCCTGCTGCTACAGCGAGCGCTTCTTACCCCGTGCGGTCCTGCCTGCTCTGCTCACACTATCCTGCTGCTACAGCGAGCGCTTCTTACCCCGTGCAGTCCTGCCCGCTCTGCTTACACTGTCCTGCTGCTACAGCGAGCGCTTCTTACCCCGTGCGGTCCTGCCTGCTCTGCTCACACTATCCTGCTGCTACAGCGAGCGCTTCTTACCCCGTGCAGTCCTGCCTGCTCTGCTCACACTATCCTGCTGCTACAGCGAGCGCTTCTTACCCCGTGCAGTCCTGCCTGCTCTGCTCACACTATCCTGCTGCTACAGCGAGCGCTTCTTAACCCGTGCAGTCCTGCCCGCTCTGCTCACACTATCCTGCTGCTACAGCGAGCGCTTCTTACCCCGCGCAGTCCTGCCTGATCTGCTCACACTATCCTGCTGCTACAGCGAGCGCTTCTTACCCCGTGCAGTCCTGCCTGCTCTGCTCACACTATCCTGCTGCTACAGCGAGCGCTTCTTACCCCGTGCAGTCCTGCCTGCTCTGCTCACACTATCCTGCTGCTACAGCGAGCGCTTCTTACCCCGTGCAGTCCTGCCTGCTCTGCTCACACTATCCTGCTGCTACAGCGAGCGCTTCTTACCCTGCGCAGTCCTGCCTGCTCTGCTCACACTATCCTGCTGCTACTGCGAGCGCTTCTTACCCCGTGCAGTCCTGCCTGCTCTGCTCACACTATCCTGCTGCTACAGCGAGCGCTTCTTACCCCGTGCAGTCCTGCCTGCTCTGCTCACACTATCCTGCTGCTACAGCGAGCACTTCTTACCCCGTGCAGTCCTGCCTGCTCTGCTCACACTATCCTGCTGCTACAGCGAGCGCTTCTTACCCCGTGCAGTCCTGCCTGCTCTGCTCACACTATCCTGCTGCTACAGCGAGCGCTTCTTACCCCGTGCAGTCCTGCCTGCTCTGCTCACACTATCCTGCTGCTACAGCGAGCGCTTCTTACCCCGTGCAGTCCTGCCTGCTCTGCTCACACTATCCTGCTGCTACAGCGAGCGCTTCTTACCCCGCGCAGTCCTGCCTGCTCTGCTCACACTATCCTGCTGCTACAGCGAGCGCTTCTTACCCCGTGCAGTCCTGCCTGCTCTGCTCACACTATCCTGCTGCTACAGCGAGCGCTTCTTACCCCGTGCAGTCCTGCCTGCTCTGCTCACACTATCCTGCTGCTACAGCGAGCGCTTCTTACCCCGTGCAGTCCTGCCTGCTCTGCTCACACTATCCTGCTGCTACAGCGAGCGCTTCTTACCCCGTGCAGTCCTGCCTGCTCTGCTCACACTGTCCTGCTGCTACAGCGAGCGCTTCTTACCCCGTGCAGTCCTGCCTGCTCTGCTCACACTGTCCTGCTGCTACAGCGAGCGCTTCTTACCCCGTGCAGTCCTGCCAGCTCTGCTCACACTATCCTGCTGCTACAGCGAGCGCTTCTTACCCCATGCAGTCCTGCCTGCTCTGCTCACACTATCCTGCTGCTACAGCGAGCGCTTCTTACCCCGTGCAGTCCTGCCTGCTCTGCTCACACTATCCTGCTGCTACAGCGAGCGCTTCTTACCCCGTGCAGTCCTGCCTGCTCTGCTCAAACTATCCTGCTGCTACAGCGAGCGCTTCTTACCCCGTGCAGTCCTGCCTGCTCTGCTCACACTATCCTGCTGCTACAGCGAGCGCTTCTTACCCTGCGCAGTCCTGCCTGCTCTGCTCACACTATCCTGCTGCTACAGCGAGCGCTTCTTACCCCGTGCAGTCCTGCCTGCTCTGCTCACACTATCCTGCTGCTACAGCGAGCGCTTCTTACCCTGCGCAGTCCTGCCTGCTCTGCTCACACTATCCTGCTGCTACAGCGAGCGCTTCTTACCCCGTGCAGTCCTGCCTGCTCTGCTCACACTATCCTGCTGCTACAGCGAGCGCTTCTTACCCCGTGCAGTCCTGTCTGCTCTGCTCACACTATCCTGCTGCTACAGCGAGCGCTTCTTACCCCGTGCGGTCCTGCCTGCTCTGCTCACACTATCCTGCTGCTACAGCGAGCGCTTCTTACCCTGTGCAGTACTGCCTGCTCTGCTCACACTATCCTGCTGCTACAGCGAGCGCTTCTTACCCCGTGCAGTCCTGCCTGCTCTGCTCACACTATCCTGCTGCTACAGCGAGCGCTTCTTACCCTGTGCAGTCCTGCCTGCTCTGCTCACACTATCCTGCTGCTACAGCGAGCGCTTCTTACCCCGTGCAGTCCTGCCAGCTCTGCTCACACTATCCTGCTGCTACAGCGAGCGCTTCTTACCCCGTGCAGTCCTGCCTGCTCTGCTCACACTATCCTGCTGCTACAGCGAGCGCTTCTTACCCTGTGCAGTCCTGCCTGCTCTGCTCACCCTATCCTGCTGCTACAGCGAGCGCTTCTTACCCCGTGCAGTCCTGCCTGCTCTGCTCACACTATCCTGCTGCTACAGCGAGCGCTTCTTACCCCGTGCAGTCCTGCCTGCTCTGCTCACACTATCCTGCTGCTACAGCGAGCGCTTCTTACCCCGCGCAGTCCTGCCTGCTCTGCTCACACTATCCTGCTGCTACAGCGAGCGCTTCTTACCCCGTGCAGTCCTGCCTGCTCTGCTCACACTATCCTGCTGCTACAGCGAGCGCTTCTTACCCCGTGCAGTCCTGCCAGCTCTGCTCACACTATCCTGCTGCTACAGCGAGCGCTTCTTACCCCGTGCAGTCCTGCCTGCTCTGCTCACACTATCCTGCTGCTACAGCGAGCGCTTCTTACCCCGTGCAGTCCTGCCTGCTCTGCTCACACTATCCTGCTGCTACAGCGAGCGCTTCTTACCCCATGCAGTCCTGCCTGCTCTGCTCACACTATTCTGCTGCTACAGCGAGCGCTTCTTACCCCGTGCAGTCCTGCCTGATCTGCTCACACTATCCTTCTGCTACAGCGAGCGCTTCTTACCCCGTGCAGTCCTGCCTGCTCTGCTCACACTATCCTGCTGCTACAGCGAGCGCTTCTTACCCCGTGCAGTCCTGCCTGCTCTGCTCACACTATCCTGCTGCTACAGCGAGCGCTTCTTACCCCGTGCAGTCCTGCCTGCTCTGCTCACACTATCCTGC